>NC_080727.1:6410000-6512500 GCF_019097595.1 Hemibagrus wyckioides
GAGCAGCAGGAGGAGCAGCACTTCACACAGACTCCTTCTCAATGGTGTCCTACCCTGACACACTGGCCTCCTCCTCAGGCAGCTACGTTACCAGTACCACACTCAGCTCCGCACGGGTATGTGTGTGTGTGCATGTGTGTGTGTGTGCATGTGTGTGTGTGTGCATGGGTGTGTGTGTGAGGATATGTGTGCACACCGATCAGCCATAACATTATGAGCACTGACAGGTGTAGTGAATAACATTATCTCCTCATCATGGCACCTGTTAGTGGGTGGGATATATTAGGCAGCAAGTGAACATTTTATCCTCAACGTTAATGTGTTAGAAGCAGGAAAAATGGGCAAGCGTGAGGATTTGAGCGAGTTTGACAACTCCTTGATGGTTCCTCTTTCAGCAGGATAATGCGCCATGCCACAAAGCAAAAATAGTTCAGGAATGGTTTGATAGGCACAATAATGAGTTTGAGGTGTTGACTTGGCCTCCAATTCCCCAGATCTCAATCCAATCCAGCATCTGTGGGATGTTCTGGACAAACAAGTCCGATCCATGGAGGCCCCACCTCGCAACTTACAGGACTGATGCTAGCATCTTGGTGCCAGTTACAACAGCACACCTTCAGGGATCTAGTGGAGTCCATGCCTCGACAGGTCAGGGACCAACACAATATTAGGCAGGTGGTCATATTGTTATGGCTGATCGGTGTATATACTGTATGTGTGTGGGTGTGTGTTTGTGTGTGTGTGTGAGTGTGTGTTGGATCCTATGATAATCCTAGTGCAACGTGTATAGTAATTTACAAGTATATTTTAAATTATAAACGTAGATTTAATTATTTTTATTTGCTAAAGTCTGCATTGTGTAAGTGAGGAGTTTGGCTCCTCTGCTTAAATGTGACCTCTTTATTGTAATGACTGTGTGCGTGATTATGTGTAGCTCAGTGTGTCAGTTGGTCAAACTCTGATGGTGGGTAAAAAGTGATTCAGAACAGTGTGTGGGTGTAACAGATGGATAAGTGCTGAGTGCCCGCTGAATTGTATAGCCTGGAGTACCAAAATCCTAGATTTCAGACACTGTTTAACACCCACTATTCCCTCTGCATCTAATTAGGAGCGACTGCTGTGGTTGATTGATATGATGGAGGTAGGACACAGATCCAGATGTGTTTGCAGTGGCTTGACTTGTCTCTATTTCTACTTCTCACATTCTCACACTCATACACACACATGTTTAAATTAATATTTTTACTAATACAGTTCATTAATGCTATGCCTAAACTTAACTCTAACCCTAACCCTAACATCTCTAAACCAAAAGCTCTTTTAATTTTGTTTTCTTTTTAGTTTTTTGTGTGTGTGTGTGTTCTTATGGGAGCCAGCCAAATGTCCCCACAAGGTCAGAATTTTCCAAAATTCCTGTCTTTCTGAGGAGATTTGGCTCAAATGCATATAAAATGCCTCCATACACATACGTATGTACACACACATGCTGGTTTTCTCCGAACACACACACATACACATACAATACATACACAATACACAACCTCTAATCAAGCTGGATTAGTTTTACCGAAGGATGTTCAGTACTGTAATTTGATTTGTAAGGGATTTGGCTGATTCAGACACGATAAAGTGCCTGTTTAATTTGCTCAGATTGGTACGTCACACACTCTTATAATAGTTTAATAGTTTAGTATTAAATAGTATAATAGAAGTAGGATGATAGAAATAGTTTGTTTATTTACATCATGCCATAGAACTGTGCATTTCAGTGTTGTATCTTGAAGATGATTTGTCCCCAAAGTAAGGACTTTTCCTTCTCACTGGTGTGTCAACGGTATCTCTTTACTTCCTTTAGTATCTGGAATTTCCTTCAAGATCAATAAAGTATCTATCTATCTATCTATCTATCTATCTATCTATCTATCTATCTATCTATCTATCTATCTATCTATCTATCTATCTATCTATCTATCTATCTATCTATCTATCTAGTGTATATCTCTCACCTGGCACACACAAGGGATACATACTTAAACTTAATGGTACCACCCCATCAATTTGTACAGTTTGGTACCTTAAATTTATTAACTTTTTGGGAATCCAAGAACCATCGTCAAGAAACGACCCTGAAAAATGGAAGTGCACAATGCTTTCGGCAAAACCTTCAGGAGGAGGAGGAGGAGGAACACAAGGAAGGAGGAAGGCCTGACAAGATGTAATAAGACAAGCTAATTAAGGTGAAACACAGTAGAGGTGAACACAGTCAGGTAGAAAAAATATATATATAGCGGTGTAAACACAAGCACATGACTTGAACCCAAAACAAAACAATATGTGAGTAGAGAGGTGCAATTTGTTTCCCTGACAGTTTAGCCTGGGTGTACATGTCAGCATTATTCATTTATGCAAAAACAACACACCACAGCAGTGTCTATTATCAGGGTTCAGCTATTACATTACCATAAGGTCAATACGGACATGACCGTTATTACCGAAAGAGCCGAAAGTCATTTGCTGTAGAAAATGATAACTTTTCAGACTTGAAAAGCTATAATTGTCAGAAATACAGATGCAGCCATAGCACGCTGAATTCAAATCCCGGATGATGCCGTGCCTTGAGAAGTAAAACGTATCCAGCACAAACAGGGCTGTGTTTGAATGCTAAGTTTCTAGCTGACAGAATGGCATGACCCACATTCATAGAGGTGCTATGTTTCTTTCTTAAATATACTGATGGGTGACAAATTAAAGGAAAAAAAATACATTAGTTCACCTATAGCTTCAGTGGTGTTTTAATGATGGTTCTGATGTTCAGTCAGGATGAACATTCTGGCACTCATCTCATCAGGAATGGAGAGGTTTCATCATGGGATTAAGATGATCAGTAAGAAAAACTCAGTATTGACTGGAAGTGATGCCTGTCTCTAAGGGCGAAAGCGGAGACAAACCATGCCTTCTAAATGAATCCTACAGCAAAACACAGCCAGTGATTTTTTTTTCTCCCCTTTAGTTGTCACTCTTCTGTATATGTGTGTGTGTGTGTGTGTGTGTGTGTGTGAGAGAGAGCTTGTGTTTTTCCAGGAATGCACAAAGGTGTTTTTTTTTTTCCCTGCCTAATCTCTATACACCACACCTACTGTGTGTGTGCACTGAAAGCAGTTTCCTCAAAATAAACACAGCATGTAATGTATATTTCAGTACTCGAACCATAAAGCTCTAAAACAGAGATTACATTTATGGTATCCTTTTATTTAGTTTTTATATTGACCACAAATAGCTCGTTTGCTTGATTGTTTTTTTTTATTATTATTATTAATATTATTATTTGTCTTTAGTCAAGAAATCTTACATATTTTACAGATTTTATTTTATTTTCAATAGTAAACATTGTCATTTTTAATTTATAAAAATGTTCAAAATAAAATTTACCTTTCAATTATTTTTATATTATTCATATTTAAATGAATAAAGCAGAATTTATACATGTGTTTTCTGTAAATGTTCCCCAATTAAGTTAATTGGGTTTTGAGTATCATGTTGAAGGTCTGGTCTGTGCTGAATGTTATAGATTAGCGTAATAAAAAATAAATGGAGTGTTCCTTAAAGCAAGTCACTTTTTTTCTGTCAACTCGATATAGGTGTGTGCATGTGAGCAAAATTGTCTCAGGCTATATTGTCGAGCTCGAGTCTCTTCTCCTGCTCATTATCGCGCTGTTGTCGAACCGCTGTACAAGCTGCCAGTCTGAAATCTAAACAGCCTAAGCAACAGTGAAGCGCAACCTTGGCAGCACACTTCACTTCCCTCTGGGACTCACACACAGTGATCAGATTGGCACTGCACTCAGAGTTCTGTGGCCCCTCAAGCCAAAAACGAAGAGCGCACATCTGTCACAGCCTGTACGGCTTTCTGACAAAAAAAAAAGTTCTAAGGGAAAACTTCCAGCTTTCCGCTCCGCTGGAGCTCAGCTGGGGATTGTGGACTTGGGAAGTAGAGGACCTGGGCTGACTTAGTGCACTAGAATTTCTCACATAAGAGTGGAGGAGTGAAAGCTCGAGGAGGGAGCTGGAGGGACAGATTGACTGAATTCATGCAAGTGAAGATAAGAGGCAAGTTTGCTCATGTGGACTTCTAAGCTGAACGACTCAGGAGTCATCCACAGTCGAGCGCAAAAGTTTGCATACCCCTTATTTGGATAGTCATGCCAAAAATCTGCTCCGTTTCAGTAACTGATCCATAATACAAGTTATCACTTACATTTAAGCGCTCTCTGAAAGTTTATGACTTGTTACGCAAATGACAGAACAGGGTGGATACAGGACCAGAAAGCAGAAGACAATAAGACAGCTGGGCACCATGCTCTGAGGGGATTTAGGACAGCTAGCAGACATGGTACATGTTATCAGCTGGAATTCCTCTACAGCTTAGAAAATAAGAGTCTCTAAACTTCTAAGTTTACCATTTCTGCTTCAAGTATTTTTATTTTTTTGTCTCTGGTTCAGTCCGCTGAAATACTTCGCTTGGTCCACATCCAGACCACAGTATAACCCTCCCCACTATAAACCTCTGTCAGCAGTTTTTTTTTTTTGGTAAAGTATCGCAACTAGGCATTCGTCTCTGGTTTGTGAACAAATTTCAAAGACGTCTATTTATGAAACGTCTCGCATGCCTTTCCAAGAAGCAAATAACAAAACCATCAAAGCACCGAAGGATCATTTGTACCGTAAGAGGGTTCCAGTGACACCAGTGTCATTCCGTACGCCTGTTTTAATTAAAACGTTCACAAGGAACATTACCATAAAATCAAGCAAACATCCACCTACTCTAACAGTCAGGTCTTTGAAGCTAAATGCAAATGAATTAGCCATAAGTGCTTCCTATACTTGCACCGAGCAAGCAATTAGAGGTAATTGATGGGGCTTTTGTTTTGCTTGGGGAGAGCTTTAATGAGGAGAACTGCAGGCGTGTACTCACCGGGCTGTGAAAACCAAATCCCAGAACCTCCCTGCCATTCCAGGCACCTCTTAATCTTAATCAGGCTTTTTTTTTGGGGGGGGGGGATTTTGGGTCAAAGGAGGGGGCTTGAATGTACAAGCCTGGATATGCATGTTAAACAGGAGCTGAAGGCTTTGTGACGACTCTTCTGAGAGATACAAACTCAGCTAAACACTGTTTGGGTTCAACATTGGTTGTCCAGATGTTTGTTGTTTTCTAACTCCTTCCTGCTTTCATTCTCTTTCTCAGAATGACAGCACTGTGGAGACTAATGGAGAAGACGCCCAGGAGAGTAGAAACGCCCTTCCTGACGTCTCTCTGGTGAGCCCTACGACACGGTTTGAGCACAGCTGCACACACATGGCCCGGGTGGAAAAGCAACAGCAACTCACGTCTGCAGTAATCACACGTCTAAACAATGTGATGGAAGATATGAGGCGTGAAAGGAAACCTGGAAAATGTCTTGTCAGTAATTGTGCAATGCTGTTAGCACTATGATTCCTTGCCAGAAGTAAAAAAGGTCACCGGAAGGAGAGACTAACCATAGGTTTGCTGAGTTGCAGGAAGGCGTGAGAGTCTTTTCAGCCAGTATGCTATCTACCACATATGCAGATTTGATTGACAAACACTGTAATTGTAATTCGAAATCCTATTTCCCTAAAATCACGTAATGGAAAGCTCTGTGCTCTGAAGGTACGCTCTGAACAGTAGAGGTCTTAGGCTGAGATGGACATCATAAATCTCTTTCCAAATCTGTTCCTAAGTGCTTTTTAAACAACCTTCCAATAATGGAGCAATAACAGCAAAAGTCATTTTGCTGGCTTAGAGTTTGTTCAGAGTTTATTGTTCGCTCGTAGATAGGAAGTAGGACACGTCCATGGTAATGAAAGCATTCTAAAGAAGGGCATGCTATGAAAATATTCATACTGTACAACAACATCGCTCTTCAGTTCTCCAGTCTGATCGGTCAGCAGGTGTTGATTCATTTCCATAACTGCAGAACAGACAGTGGTGGCAGCTATAATTCAGATCACGCCGATTGTTTCTGTGGAATACTATGGTGGATGCTCCACATAATAGTAACGGAGATATAACCTTAGGTCATACTCGTTGGCACATTATACTCAGTTTGGTCTATAAATAATCTTTGGAAAACCTTTGGTCTTTGTTGTCTGAAGCTGTTGCTGTTTCAAAAAATTCTAAATTAGATTCCAGTCATATAGGACACTTACATATATGATAGATAGATAGATAGATAGATAGGTAGATAGATAGATAGATAGATAGATAGATAGATAGATAGATAGATAGATAGATAGATAGATAGATAGATTTTTTTTCTTTTCTTTTGATTGCTGTAGCGCCACCGTGTGGCCAATTGAGGTGAGACTTTGACACCATGGAAGGAAGGAATGAAGGAAGGAAGGAAGGAACTGAGAGAGGAAGGAAGGAAGGTTCTCATCGTCATTCTTTTCAGCACTTTAGGCTTGGACCTCTAACTATAAACGGTTAAATGTTCATTCTTTGTCCTTTAACAGTTTCTCCTATAATGTTTCAATCCTTACTTATGTGTACCCATGTGCAATCAACTCACTAATAACACAAAACACAAATCTCTTAAAGGATTAATCATACCGATTTAGAGTTTGTTTTATAAATATCCGGCATACTAGAAATATAAATATTATATATCATTGAGTTTTATGTAGTATTTCAGGTTTTTTTTCTTCTCAGCCCACGGAAATGTCAGAATCATTGAGAGTGGTAATTGGACTACATACAGTATGTGGTAGACAGACTTTATCCGCAAACCTCTGACGTATGTGTGTAATGACACGGTGTGAGCGGTTGTCTCTTGGCTTCCTGTGTTACGAGGGGCCGAGCCCAAAAGACAGGTGCTCTTTTGTCAACGTGGGTAAGTGATGTTAGCCCTCTAATAAAAATCAATCAGCTCGTCACAGCCGTTTCCACGGCAACAGACACCTTCAGGCTGGAATTTGTGCGGTTGGAGTTTTCCAGTGATTTCTGAGGGCCAGGAACACCACTCAGACAGCTCCCATTCACCCTTTTGATTAGTTTCTCTCTCCAGCCACTCCGTCCATTCGATTTCTAATCATGCTTTTTGCTTTGTTTTCCTTCATCTTTCTCTTTGTTTTGTTCCATTTCTTGTGTTTTTTTCCCCCTGGATGAATGAGCAAACCCAGTAATTTCATGCTGGATAATTGAATGATTAAATGATTTGCATGTTCTAGAAATAATTTGTGACTGATGCTGCTTTATAGTGTGTGCTGTTTGTTCTTATAAAAGCTCTGCTACAGTCGAGAATCTCTCATGATGTTTTTGTACAAGACATATTCTAGGCGTTTTATACTTTACTTAGTTTAACATCTGATGCCCTGTTCTTCCATCCTAGGATGAGATGGGGTCAACCTCAGAATCCCCACCTTCCTTCAAGCCCCCTCCTCCCCCTCGCGTACAGCGCCGCCCTAGTCGTAAACCCGCCCCCAGCAAACGCCCCACGTCTGACTCCTCTAACTCTGACCTGCACTTCGCCGCCCCTTCCCACTCACCTTCCAAAGACAACACGCAATCCAAACAGCCTTCCGATGACCCAAAGAAAGAGCCTCCATTGGCTCAGCTCTCCATGGTGAGTCAGCACTTGATCGGTCCTTTCCCACGCGTTCAGTCCCCCAACAGGTTGAAACCCCCTCCAGCACCAGCAGTTCCAGCTCCCCCTGCTCCTCCTCCACCCCCAAGTCCAGAAAAACCCAAAACTGCTCCCTCCTCTCCATCCTCCAACCAGCACTTTGTCATGGTGGAGGTACACAGGCCCAACGCAGAGCCTGACGTCAACGAGGTCAGACCACTTCCTCAAAGCAGAGGTAAGGAGAGCCAGCATATCACACACTTATTGGTCAAAACATCCTAAATACTGATCTGCACCTGCTATAGACTTTAGCTCCGTATTTATTATTCTGGAGACAAGATACCATGGCTCCAGTATCATAGTGCTGTGTACAAGAAAGAGACTTTGACGTGCAACTGTATGACATGCAATATTTAAAAGCCATAGTTTTTACAAGGAAACAGAATGTGTCACAATGCTAGAAAGTCTGAAGTTTGAAGGTGATGGGATATGTATTTTGGTGCACTGTTAAGAAACTTTTTGCTTAAAATAACACATTTCTTTCATTAATATAAAATGAAACAAGACATTTAGAATAGATTTATGACAGGGCTAGTTTTATACATCGGGATTATGGACATTAATGAATCATATTGCTCAGTATTTTGCCCAGTGATTGCAGGGGATAGGAAAAGGGATGAAACATGGTATTAGTTCATGGTCTATTGGTGATATAATTGGTTCATATGTACATTTCATTTACATTTACCTGCCAGTAAAGAGTTGCAGTAGTCCAGTCTCGAAGTGACAAGAGACTGAACAAGCACCTGAGTAGCCTGTGTGGATAGAAATGGTCAAATCCTTGTGATGCTGTACAGAAGAAACCAACATGAGCATGTCACATTAGCAGCATGGGAGGAAAAGGACAGTTGATTGTCCGTGGTTACCCCAAGCTTGCGAGCAGTGGCTGAGATAACGCAAGATCCTGGGCAGGGGATGAATCCTCTAGGATGACCAGCAGTTCAGTTGTGCTGGGATTGAGTTTCAGCTGTCATCCAAGATGAAATGTCCACCAGACATATAATCTTTACTCTGTACATGCAGATGGATAAACCAGTTTCCTTTCAAAGGACAGTTACTGATGTACTGTATGGCATACTACTTTAACATTTGTCTCTCTGTTTCTCTAGTTACAGAAGGCACACATTTAGGAATTAGTCTTTGTCAGACCTAGGAAGAGAGTAGTAAGTGTTGTAAGGGCTGAGGCATAAAGTAATATCATTTTTTCCTAGACGGGAAACAGGTCTTAAGGATGGAGGGCTTTGCAGTTTCCCATGGATGTGACAAGCTGCAATTTTTTGTCTTATAAAATACATGAGAGACAAAAAAAAGAGAAAGGATAGTGGTTAAAAATAAACCGCTATAAATCAACTTGCATTTTCAAATGTTCACACTATTGGGTTTCATGACTTTTTTCGTAGAATTGTGTGTTAATGCAGGCATTATTCAAACTAAAATTTTCCTCTGGATTTATGAAAAATTCTGATTTTTTTCTAATTTTACTCGAGTATGTAATATGCACACCACCGCAGTGTCAATCTTTTTTTTTTTTTTTTGCATAACAGCATGCACCCTGCTTAGCACCTTCATTGATGATAACTTGCAGTGTACTTACACTGAAGTGCAAAGCTAAATGTTGACATGAGCTAAATGTTTGTGTTCATATAATATTGTATTGTATTAAATAGAGCCTTGTACTCTACTAAAAAAAACAAATCCATAAATAATTAAACACAACACAAACTTTTCTGTCTTAGAACCAGCCTCGAGCATGTTATTATAGCTCTTATGTAATAATAACAAACTCCATATCACCATAGCAACAGCCGTCGATGGTGATGTGTCGACGTGCAGATTATTATGATGATAAATTTATTTTCCTTCCAGCTACGGCGCTGGCGTTGACTCTTGCGCATGTCGCATCTGCTTTATAGAGATCTCACATTTCAGTGGCAAAATAAGAGGATGTATCATAAACAAATGAATCCTTCCACTGCAGTACAAAATGACTCATGTGTTTGTGTCTGCGCTGCAGGGTCCACTCTGTCTCAGCTCTCTGACAGCGGACAGACGCTGAGCGAGGACAGCGGCGTGGACATCGCAGAGTCGGGGCGCATGAGCAAGGAGAGCAGTCCACGTCCTGCCCGAACTCAGCCACTGAGAGAGAGTGCAGGGGGAGGGGAGGGGAGCACCGTTAAACCGGTGAGACCGAGAGAACCAGAGAGAGCGAGAAAACTCACATCTGAAAATAAAATAAAAAAAAGCAAAACAAAATAGTTGGATGTGTGAGCTGTAAGGATTGTGTGTATGAGCTGTGATTAAAATATGACTTGAGACATCATTCTTTATATTTGTTTCTCATTCACATTCTTTTATTTCCATTTCACTCATCATTAAAATGAATTATATCACTGCGCTGAAAGAGAGCTCCGTTTACACAGAGGATACCGCTTCACAGACGAACACATCACTGGGGTAGAAGCACAGATTGTCGCTATTGATCACGAACGGGATTTTTTCGGGTTGTCGCTGGACAAATCCGAGAACACAAAAGCCGATAATGAGAAACAAGTGTTTACGCATTTGTATCACTTTCTTGCAGAAAATTCTAAGTTTGTTTTTGTTCTCGTATTTCTCTTTCTCTCGTTAATAGCCCGGCCTGCTTGAGCCCATGTCAACTCTGGTGCGGGTGCCGAAGAGCGCCAACACGCTGGGTATCGCCATTGAAGGAGGAGCCAATACACGCCAGCCTCTCCCACGCATCGTCACCATACAAGTGTGTAACATCACAATATCATACACTCACACTTCATACTGCAATCCCTGTGTAATAAAAACAACTGGCAAAATCAATATCAATTCTCATTGTATGTGTACACTTTATATGATGCTAATATTTTAAAAATGAATCTTATTACTTACATTAAGAAGTAATGTAAAAAAGCTACTCTACAAGCTGCATGACAGAAGTAGCTTAAAAACATTTGTGAAAGAATGGGGTGTTCAGTGTATTCAAGCGTGGTACCATGACAGGTTGCCACCTGCACAATAAGTCCATTCATGAAATTTCCTCACTACTAAAATATTAAAATAGTGGTATTATAACAAAGTGGAAGCAATTGGGAACAACAGCAACTCAGCCACGAAGTGGTAGACCACATAAGATTACAGTGCTGAGGCGCACAGTACGCAAAAGTCGCCAACTTTCTGCAAAGTTCTGCTACAAACTTCATGTGGCCTTCAGATTAGCTCAAGAACAGTGCGTAGAGAGCCTCATGGAATGGGGTTTCATGGCCGAGCAGCTGGTCGAGAGGAACTTGACTGGCCTGCACAGAATCCTGACCTTAACCCGATAGAACACCTTTGGAATGAATTAGAGCGCAGTCTGCAAGCCAGTCCTTCTCGTCCAACATCAATGCCTGTCCTCACAAATGCGCTTCTAGAAGTATGGTCAAAAATTCCCATAAACACACTCCTAAACCTTGTGGAAAGCCTTCCCAGAAGAGGTGAAGCTGTTATAGCTGAAAAGGGCGTGCCAACTCCATATTAAACCCTATGGATTATGAATGGGATGTCATTAAAGTTCATGTGCATTTAAAGGCATATATCCCAAAACTTTTGGAAATATAGTGTGCATATATATTGTCCATATAGTTCTGAAAACTACAGGCTTTCCTTAACTGAAAGGTGTTTTGAAACGAAACTGGTATTTGAAATAAATCTATTTTCATATATCAGGTTATCGTCCACAGTGAAAAGGGGAGATGGCTGCATTTAAATATTTTAATACAGACGAAAGATCACTGAAAGATGTCCTGCCTGCCTTTCAGACCTTACACACAACAGTGTATAGAGTTTACAAAAAACATCCATTTCTACCTGCACTGTTCAGGATAAAGGTCAAACGAAACTGACCAATCTGTTTCAAGCTGACAGGAAGGCTACAGTAAGTCGAATAAGCACTCTTTATGACCATGCTGAGCAGAAAAGCATCTCAGAATACACAAAATGTCAAGCCTTGAGGTGGATGGGTTTCAACAGCAGAAGATCCCATCATGTTCTACTCACGTCAAATAAGAATGCAAAGCTACAGTACGGTGGGTACAGTTATAGGACATGTAGAACATGTAATATAGGGCACTATTTAGTGCCTTTTAGAAGGTATTAGTAGGTATATTCAGTCAACTCTGTTTTTTTCCTGCATGAAAACATTTTCCTTTCTATTGCTTTAGCAATGCCATGGAGTCTCCTTCCATAAAGCCTAAATAAAATTCCTCTTGACCAAGCTGATTTTTCTACAATTGAAGAGACCACTTTTTAACCTAAATATAGTTAATCTACATTATTAAATCACACATCAATACAAGAGCCGGTGAGTTGCCTAGTGTCTGAGCCGTTACACTTGTATAACCTATTGACCACACAGAATGGTTAATTGAACAGAGCTCTAATGAAAAAGGATGCTCAAGAAACTGTTTACTCTTGTAAACACTTTTATCTCATTAGCAGTCAGTAACCTCCTTTAGTCACTTGTCCTGTTTTTCAGATAGTAGCCTTCACTCCTCTGGGAAGGCTTTCCTCTTGATTTTGAAACATGGCTGTGCTCATTCAGCCACAAGAGCGTTAGTGAGGTCAAGCACTGATGTTAGGTCTGGTCAGCTTTCCAGTTCAACCTAAAGGTGTTCATTCAGGGCTCTGTGCAGACCACTCCAGCTCTTCTACTTTAACGATGGCAATCCATGTCTTCATGTTCTTTATTGTTCACAGGGGTATTGTCGTGATGGACCTTTTAGTTCCAATGAAGGGAAATCTTTATACTATAGCATTCACAGGCATTGTAGACATTTCTGTGCTTCTTACCTTTCAACACTTGGAGGTGTCCATAGGCTTCATAATGTAGTTAATAACACTTTCAGCATTGTCAGTGTTAGTTATTTTAGTTTCTTCCACCCACTCAAGACACAGAAAAGTAGATTCATTGTCATTCGAACCAGTCCTGCTTTGTTTCTCCCGACTGAGCAGCTAGAAAACGTGGCAGTCGATTATATAGTTTTAAAAAGTCGGCATGCCTCTTAAACTCCTAAAGAATTTGAAAGGCAGAATATTGAAGTTCAATTATAAGCTCCCTGCTGTCTGTCACACAATGGCCAAATGAGAGCAAGGGCAGTTGGACTTGGTGAAATAGAGACAATAGAACTGCATGGGGTATCATCAGCGAAGGTCCGCTTATGCTTCCGTTTGAAAGGCACTTGTGACTCTTCAGCTTGATTTTTTCCATCCTGTTATTTCTTTTATTTGCAATTAAATGATGCTTGTAAATGATATTAATACAGCAATAAGCTTTGGCTTGCTTCATATTCAGCAGGTGTCAGGAGAGTTCAGAGTCTTTAAAAAGGTTTTTAAGGACATTGCCAGTTACGTCTACACTCTACAGACATTTTTCTCTTTAATTGAGCGTAAAGCAGCTCTGATCTGTAAAATCACAGGTTAATTAGCTGCAAACAAAATGACAATAACACTGATGTTCTTTATAAGTCTACAAAACGATTAATAAATGAGAACTCATCAAGAGGCTTGGAAGCGATTTGTTCAGTTTATCGAGTTACTACTTTTAGGTGTAATCTTGCACAAGATTTTATAGACCTGTTGGAAATCTAATAATAAGCTGCTGGGCTGTTAGCTGCTAGCTAGCCTGCTACCTTCTGTGATAATGACTGATGACCAGCAAAAAAAAAAATATGGTGGTATAACATGCATCATGAAATTGGGACTTTGACTGTTTTTAACCTTGGGTAAAAACCCATTGTTTTGAGCTGAAAACCAACATACATAGCTTCACACAGTCTTTTTGAGAAAGCACACTTTTTTAGATTAACTGAACAGGCAGGTCACCGAGGAGTTCATAAGCTGCTGCTATGTATAGATTTTAATTAAAGTGTACTTTGGCAGAGGGATGATATGGAGATGTATTATGACATATTGCAGTTGTCTCCATTGGCATTACTGCAGAGCATTCAATAATGCCTACGTGCTCATCTGTCACTTTATTAGGAAAACAATACTCAGCCTAGCACCCTCCTTGCTCCCAGAATAGCCTCAAATCCTCCTCAAATCATCCCGTAATCGCTGCAGATTTGACTTGTTCTGCCATATCCCAGAGGTGTGTTACTGAATTCAGATCTAGAGACTGTCAAAGGCATTAAATTACACTGATCCCATTGTCATGTTCATACAGCCAATTGGAAAAGACTTATGCTATCATGGGACATTATCATGGATGATGTAACACTTTTATGAGGTGTAAATTGTGGCCTTCAAGGGATGTAGTGATGGTCTGCAGAAATTTTTATTAAGAGGCCAAGAATCCATTCCCCACACCATTACACCACCAGCACCAAGCTGAACTTTGGACAGAAGGCAGGTTGGATCCATGAATTCATGCTGGTGACATTATTTTCTGACCCTGCCATCTGCATAAAGAAATCAAGAATCATTTGACTCTGTGATATCTTCAGCTCTGCAGGTTTAGTGAATCTATGTCCAGTGTAGCCTCAGATTCCTGACTGGAACTTGATGTGGTCTTCTGTTGATGTTGACAATCCAGGTCAAGGCTTAATCTCTTGAGCTTTTCTGCTCACCATTATTGTAAAGAGTGGTTATTTGGCCATACAGTGTATCTTCCCCCAGTTACAGTTGTTGTCTTTATTCTCTAGACCACAGTGAAAGTGAGAAATGCAAGGAGTTATTTAAAGAGTAAGGAAGGCTTCGGATATCAGCTCTAACGCCTATTATACACTAAATCCATGTTGACTACAAACACGATTATATAGGTCTAAATGAGCTTACTGGACGAGAGCTGGTGTGTCTGGGAGCGGTGATAGCATGTAAGCGTATGGAGATCAGCAGCAGCAGGGCTTCATGTTGTAAGGTGATTGCATGTATCATGAACTGGAGAGAAAGCTGGAGCTCTTAGAGCCTAATGTGCAATAAAAAAAGTGCTCATTATGGCTGGCTTGGCTACAAATGAATACATTGAATAAAAGGCTCAGTGGAGAACCGGGCAGACGGAAAGAGCTTTTAATGAAGCGCGGGAGCTGGGAAGAGAGAGTGAGATGCTCAAGAGGAGGTGACAGATAGCCAGGCAGCCAGGAGTAGATTTTAATTCCCCGGCCATGGGCAGTTTATCAGCACTAGAAATGGGCGATCCAACCACAGCAGCTGTGGAGACGATAGAGCTGAAGGCTTTGTCTTTCTTTTTTTGCCATTTCTGTTTTGTCTCAAGTCTCAAGGTTTCATTAGGTGGGTTTGATTTACATTTGATTTGATTTCCACAAAAGTCTCCTTTTCTAGCACCACCCATCTTCCCATATGGCTGCACATTTTCATGTTAATTATTAATATCTTTTGTATTCATGTAAAACAGTTCTTTCTCCGTTTCAGAGAGGAGGCTCAGCTCATAACTGCGGGCAGCTGAAGGTGGGCCAAGTGATTCTGGAGGTGAACGGGATCTCTCTGAGAGGACGAGAGCATCGAGAAGCAGCCTGCCTCATCGCCGAGGCGTTCAAGACCAAAGAGAAGGACTACATTGACTTCCTCATTACGGAGTTCAACGTGGCGTTGTAAGACCTCTCAGGCGTTAAGGAGGACGAGAACTTAAAAACTCTTTTTGGCATGAAGCCACCACTAGTCTCCAGCAAGTAGATCTTCTTTTATCAGATATTGTCTGAAGGCAGACACATTCTCAGTGTAGAAACTGTATAAAGCCACCTGGTGAACCCCAGCTTTATCCTTCTGAACATGGCAAACTGGTACAAGGCACTGCTCAGTATGATCACAACCACATCGGATATTGGATGATATCTGTCTTTACTCAAGTCCTTTTTTTACACAGGTCCCCTAGTCCCTTGTCATAAAACAAATTTTATTCCGTGTCTATGTCACAACTTTCAGCTCATTCCCCATGTTGGAATTTGCTTCTTTAACCAATGTATTTCATTCACCTCAGATTTCTATAATTATATATATAAAAATTGATGCACCTTCGTCTATATTTTCATGATCATGATGCAAACCCTAAATGCTGGCATTATACATGTTAATGAATATTCAGGACTATCTGCACAGGCAGTAATTTGAATCGATGTATTCTCGACACATGCGCTTAGACATCCATTCAAATCAGCCCCTTTTATTTCCTTTAAAAGCCATATGGCTCAGGACGAAGAGATTTTCACAATCAAATACAGTTATATTTCACAAAAAAAATGATTCACGTCGGTATTTAGTAGTAGACACGACTGTCTGGAAGACAGAACTTAAAACAAATGTGTCTCCTGTCTACTTGTACAGTTCTATGGATGTTCCTTCATGTGTGTAAACCTCCAGGGCATAGAGTTCTTGTATCAGCTAATCCATCATCATCTTCATGATGGCGGTAAATTTCAAGAATCTAGTATTTCTACTTGATTTGTTTAAGGCATTTGTATGTTACTTATTTGCATAATGACAGGGTAACAGTCGGATTCACATTAAGCAACAGATGAGTAGTCTGTTATTTGTGTCTGCCTATAGCATTTCTATATATATTTATGTCTTGTGTGTTAATCTTTAGTATTTTTTTATTTCCATACACCTGGCTGTCCCTGATCCTGAAAATTCTGTAAGAGGCCATTATATGAGACAGGCACAAATTCAAGGGTCAGAACACAGACAGCAGGAAACTGGGATAAAACAAGAGAAGTCAAAACCAGTAAGTAATTTACGCAGAGCTAGAAAACAAGGCTTAAATATAGTGAGACGGAAAGACGTGGAAAAAGGAACAGGATGGTAGACTATTTAAAGGCTTTACTCAGAGCAGGTGCACATATTAGGTATCAAAAATCAAAAAGCACATGGAACAAGACATGAGGGCAGTACAGGAAACATGCCAGGTGTTGACAAAGAGGAATCTGTGTCAAAAATGATCATCTTTGTACATTAATACTCTGCACATCAGTGAGCAGGCACTGGTACTGCATTAAGGTGTCTTTCCACCAAAAAGAGCGCTGAGGTTAGTGTTTTTATACCAGAATCTTTTTGTAAACAGGAAGTAAGGATTAATTACTTGTTCTAGTCCACCAGGCCTATGAATTAAAAAATCCTAACCGCCCAGACATGCAATCTTTTGTCCAGAATGCCTGGACTAGTGATTTGTTTAACCCCTGGGTTGGGTGAAATAGTCTATTTATATTGTAGGGACACATTAATAGTGTACATTCACAATATGTCTGAAGAAATGGGACAGGAATTTTTATGCTTCACCGGACGTTAGATAAATACTGTTTAAACCACGTAGCTGCTGTAAGAAAGGTCCTAGGATCTAACCTAACCTGCCGCAAAAATTTATATCTGGACACAAAAATAGCAAATGGATGAAAACAGGAAACAAGTAGTTCGTTCCTGTCTGAATTATAAATACACCAGTGTTCAGCCACTAAAATGCACAGACTCGAGATCTCACATGAGACACCTGCTCATCTGTTGAGTTTCCTGTACGAGTTGCAGAAAAGATGATCTCAAATTCACTCTTTGATTGCTTGTAAATTTTCTTTGTTTATGCGTCTTGTAATAATTATCCCTAAACTATGACACTTAGGCACTAGGACAGAATGTACTGTGCATACCGTTACTGTTATAGAGATGTGACAGAGCAACAGAACAGAAAACTCTTCCCCAAAAACCCAGAATCTGTAGCTCAGCAAATTTTTCTCCAGAAAACTAGCGATCCAGAGAAAAACTAAGAGGTGCTTCATCTAATTATGATAGTAGAATCTGGAACAAAACAAGGTAATCAAGCAGAGAAGAGAAGGGGAGATGTGCAGCCAGTGTAACTAATGAAAAGTTGCAGAGTGTGAGAAGAGAGAAGGAGACGTGCAGGGCTGAGTCTTGATGTGTCACTCAGGTTACATAAGCACGGAAGAGTGGGAGTGAGTTAGAGAGAAGGGATTCTAGTCTGTTCTCGATTCTAGTCTATTCTCTCAGTGTGTGTGTGTGAAAGAGAGAAAGAGAGGGAGAGAGAGAGAGAGAGAGAGAGAAGAGGTAAGAAAGATAAAAAGACGTATTGCAAAAACAGCACGAGAATTGTAATTCCTGTGTGTGTGTGAAAGAGAAAGGGTTGGCATGAAAGAGAATTGTGATCTCTTGCTTCGTGTAGGCGTTATACTGTACACACACACACACACACACACGTTGAGCCACTCAGATGTAATGGCATCTGCAGGTCCACTTTCCATCCCGCAGTTTAAATGCACTTACTACAAGTGCGCTAATGAACTGTTTATTACATTTAAACATATGTAATGTTATATCTCTATTGACAGACTGAATTATTTACATCACAACACCCTGAAATCTTTTTATTTATGTTTCTTTGTCAACAGGTTTCAATAGCGATATATATATATATATATGTATATATAGAGAGAGAGAGAGAGAGAGAGAGAGATCATGGACCAGATCTGAATATAAAAATATATTAGCTAATAACTCGGTGAATAAATTGAATAAAGAATACCTTTTTTAAAAAATCTAATTCATGTACACATTATTACTTTTCATTTTATTTATTATTTATTTATTTTTGTTTTGTTTTTCTGTATTTGTTTGTCTTTTTTTTTACTTAAGAAAACATGAGTCGGGAATTTATCTTTGATGGGTTGCCAGTCAATCAGTTTATTTATTTATTTATTTATTTATTCATAAATAAATAAGTAATTTTTCATATTTAACATTTTGTCCATCATTATATTTATTTGTTTTCTCTCTTTTTTCGTAGGTTTATTTTCTGTCACTTGCCTACTGATTTTTTCTTTCCTGTATGTATTTTCTATAAATTTTTTACTTCTTCATTTATTGCTCTCTTTTTTTGGATGTTTATTTGATTGTTTGTGTGCTGCCATATAATAATAGTTCCCCCACAATCAGAGACAAGAATCAAAATCGGAGATGATTACGGATCTAAAAAGTGGTTAAATATGATACTACTTACCACACTTAAATATAAATGCCATTTAAGTATTAAATATTGGTATTTAGATATTATTAGGTAATTATTTTTGTCCAGTTTAGGCTACTTGCTGTTATTGTTGACTGTCCTGAAAAGCACAAACATTTATGCATGAAGTGGGCAAGGTTTATTATATAAGATATTTATTATATCTGTCTTATTGGGCTGGGTGCAGAACGTCTCATACAGAGAATTTGACTGAATGTTGGATATGTTGAGATACATGGACTTGTGCCAGAATGGTGATTTTTAACATATGATGATGCTGCTGGTTAGGAAACATTCGTGATTAAGAATATCTTATCTCAAAGTAAAGAATTTGTAGCTACACTGATTATAAATGCTGTTCATCAAGTGCTGGTTAGATTAACATGTAAATGAATGGGTATTATTTCCAAATTCTTAGCACAACCCAAACATCACCCAGCTTCACATGCATAGTTTTTGAACATAGATGTAATACTATGTCATATAACATAGGAAACAAGTACAGAGTTTCATATATTTTCAAAGTAAAATGTTATTAATATAGTCCAGGGCATAATACAGAGGGCAAACTACCATGCAAACAGTCCAGAAATCCAATATCCTCCGATGAATTTATTTAAAAATCTAATATCCACAAACAGCTTAGAAATGCAGTACAGTAACAAATGCAAGACCATGGCATGTGACATGATCTCTAGATATTTTATGCTGTCCTTAAATGAGGAAGCGAGTGATCTCAGGTGTGCTAGGTGCACAGGAAGTGTGTGGGAATTCAGGTAGTTGGTGTGGACGAGCCCGTGACTTAATAACCGACACGTACATGTGAGCTATCGATCCTGACCTCAATCAACCACTAGGAGAATGTGACATATTTAATCATAAAGCCTCACAGTATCATAAAAACTCCCAGGATTATATGATCAGGAATAACATTATGAGCATTGAGAGGTGAAGTGAATAACACTGATGATCTCCTCATCATGGCATCTGTTAGTGGGTGGGATATATTAGGCAGCAAGTGAACATTTTGTCCTCAAAGTTGATGTGATAGAAGCAGGAAAAATGGGCAAGCGTAAGGATTTGAGCGAGTTTGACAAGGGCCAAATTGTGATGGCTAGACGACTGGATCAGAGCATCTCCAAAACTGCAGCTCTTGTGGGATGTTCCCGGTCTGCAGTGGTCAGTATCTATCAAAAGTGGTAAAAGGAAGGAACAGTGGTGAACCGGAGACAGGGTCAAGGGTGGCCAAGGCTCACTTAAGCACCTGGGGAGCGAAGGCTGGCCCGTGTGATCCGATCCAAAAGACGAGCTCCTGTTGCTCAAATTGCTAAAGAAGTTAATGCTGGTTCTGATAGAAAGGTGTCAGAACACACAGTGCATGATGGGTCAGGGCTTTTTTTTAGCAGCAAAAGGGGAACCAACACAATATTAAGCAGGTGGTCATAATGTTATGCCTGGTCAGTGTATATTCCTCACTCACCCTTGCACCTAGATGTACAGTATACTGATTACTTAGTAGTTACAAAATAATGTCCTTTAAGATGAATAAGGGGTTAATATATATACGTTGAATAATTATTAATTTATAAAGGTGAATAGAGATATGAATGATTAAACAAGCAAACATTTATTCATGAGAGAAATACATAAATAATAAACTGCAAGAAAATATAGAAATGTATTTATTTGTATATTTTTATATTCGCTATTAATCGATCCTGAATATTTTCATAGTTTGTTTTTGTATTTATTGCGTCATCTGTTTTGTTTTTGCTTTTTTTTTGCTTTTTGGTTCTGATCTGGTCATATGCATAGCCCAGACGTCGAAATCCTCATCAATATTCTTTTCATAATAATCAGGCTATTTTAAATTCACTGCTGAGTATGATGAAATAAGCGCTAGTCTTTTTCCTTCACTCGAATCTTATTCCCGAATCGACCTGCCTGTCAGATATCCTCAATGCATTCAGGAAGTCACGCTGAGCTCAGTGTATCCTCCTGAACACACAGTGCTGCTCAGTTTTCAAACACTAGTATTACAGAGCAAAGCCTTTCTTCTCCATGAGCACGGTCCAGGCATGGGCAAACAGTCCAGCTGTGTGCACTGCACATCTGGAGCCTCCACTTGTGGCTTTTGCACAGGTCCAAAGAGATAAGATGAAAGAATAATAACGCTGACCTCCCCACACGTACACACACACACACACACACACACACACACCCTCACTTACATTTGATTACAGTCCTGTTTGCTTTTTTCCTCTCAGTCTGAGTGCTCATTCTACAATTTATTTGCTCTGTACACACCAAGGCAGGAACGTGAGAATCTTTTGCAAGAGGTGTTTGTATGTTTTGAGTATGGTCAGGGAATCTGGACGCATCCTTACCCACTTTTTCCCTGTTTCTATATCCATCCTCTGTAGTCTAGTTGCTTAGCATACTGATTTCTTCTCAGGTGAACCATTTCATTTAACTTACTAGACTAATTCTGGATCATTTTGAAGCTGGAACATTGGTTCGCATTAATATGATAGCAGTGCTATGGATATGAAGCTGAATTAGTCTAAAAATGTGCATCAAATATTAGTATACTTATCAAATATCAATATACATTTCTAATGCTGGCCAGGGTTATAGTTCAATCATAATCAAATCAGTTGCTGAAAGCAGTATTGGAGAGTTAATTAGCCAGGGTTATGAATCAGTCATGAGACTCAATCAGATGCTCATATGCTGTTAGAAATGACTGACTGAAGTATTCTTACTGCTAGCCTTTCTTCTGTTTTATCTGGTCGACTTATTTGTTTGACCTTTACTTGGATGATATATGTCACATTATGCATTAATCTAGAATGTTACACCTTAAAGGGTTTGCACGAAAGCGTTGGTTGGTTGGTTGGTTGCGGATTTGTTGTTCTTGTTTTTTATTTCGCTGATTCTCAAAGAAATTCTACCCTTCTGAAAGTCTAACTAATCCTGCCCTTTTTCTCTGAAACTTTGACCAATCCCAACACACTCCCAGAGAAATCCTGACTGATCCTACCCAATTCCTCACAATGTTTGACCAATCCTAACCCATTCTCTGAAGAACCCTGCCCAATCCTGACCCACTGCCACAGAAATTCTGTGCAATCCCAACCCACTCTCAAAGAAATTCTGACTTATCCTACCCAATTTCTCACATCATCTGACCAATCCTATTCCATTCTCTGAGGAACTCTGCCCAATCCTGACCCACTGCCACCAAAATTCTGACCAATCCCAACCCACAAGAAATTCTGACACACTTCCACAGAATGTCAAACTGATCCTGCACACTTCCACAAAACTCCTGACCAGCTCGCAAGGATTTCTGACCAATCCCACCTACTTCTGCAGAAAGTCTGACCAATCTTACGCTTTTCCTCAGAAAGTCTGGCCTTTTCCTCAGAACATTTGTCAAATCCTAACCTACTCCCAAAGTAAATCTGACCAATCCCACCCACTTTCCCAGAACATTTACCCAATCCTAACCCACTCCCTGAGACATTTTGACCAATCCTAACCTACTTCTATGTAGGATTGATCAGTCCCACCTTCCTATCCCACAGTTATTATTTTGTTTGCCTCTGAGCACAGTATTGTCTAACAAATTTAGCTGATTTGAATCAGTGTCTTTAATAAAAAGGATAAATCAGTTACTAAACATGAATGAAGGAAGGGTTATTTCAGCACCCACAGCACTCCCACGTTCATGCAAATGGCCTTTCTTTGTTCCGACTGATGCATTCAGTGCTGGTCAGTGACAAGCCAGTATGACAAAACCTACATAACACTGACTGACATGAATCCAATAAGCATTATGACTAGGTATGAAAAAATATAGAATTCAGCACTTTAGATCATTATGAAACCTTCTGTGACTTTAAAATGTAGTAAAGCTTTTTTTTATGTTTATGCGTTAGTGCCTTCTTTCAGCCATCATTGTTATTCCTGAGTAATTACGTATTTGGACGAGTTTATAGCAATCCGGTGTTGGTGACAGCAGCTCTCAAGTAATAAATATCTTCATTCTATGTTTTTTTTTTTTTTGTATTTATATCTTACTGATTCATTATGGCAGATCAAAAATCATAACTGAACTGTTCTTGTTTTGTTTTGTTTTTTTTGTCATTTTCTACCCTACTGTATAACCTCCCTGTCATGTTGCCTGCCTCTTGTACAGTTTAATTAAAAAAAAAAAATCATTGTACACATCCATGCTATTTATACAGAAAGTGTGTTTAATTTTACAATAAAGATAAACTGCGGAATACACGGCTGCACAGAGTTCATGTTTTCTCATTCATTATTCAGAGAAGAGAAATGACTGTAATGAAGGGGAAGGGAAGGGAAAGGAAGGAAAGGGATAGGTAGGGAAGGGAAGGGGAGGGAAGGGAAGAGTAGGGAAGGGAAAGGAAGGAAAGGGATAGGTAGGGAAGGGGAAGGGAAGGGAAGGGTAAAGAAGGGAAGGGGAGGAAGGGAAGGGAAGAGTAGGGAAGGGAAAGGAAGGGGAAGGGAAGGGAAGGGTAAAGAAGGGAAGGGTAGAGAAGGGAAGGGAATGGATAGGTAGGGAAGGGAAGGGGAAGGGAAGGGTAGAGAAGGGAAGGGAAGGGGAAGGGAAGGGAAAGGATTGGAAGGGATAGGTAGGGAAGGGAAGGGGAGGGAAGGGAAGAGTAGGGAAGGGAAAGGAAGGAAAGGGATAGGTAGGGAAGGGAAGGGTAAAGAAGGGAAGGGGAGGAAGGGAAGAGTAGGGAAGGGAAAGGAAGGAAAGGGATAGGTAGGGAAGGGAAGGGGAGGGAAGGGAAGAGTAGGGAAGGGAAAGGAAGGAAAGGGATAGGTAGGGAAGGGGAAGGGAAGGGTAAAGAAGGGAAGGGGAGGAAGGGAAGGGAAGGGTAAAGAAGGGAAGGGTAAAGAAGGGAAGGGTAGAGAAGGGAAGAGAATGGATAGGTAGGGAAGGGAAGGGGAAGGGAAGGGTAGAGAAGGGAAGGGAAGGGGAAGGGAAGGGAAAGGATTGGAAGGGATAGGTAGGGAAGGGAAGGGGAGGGAAGGGAAGAGTAGGGAAGGGAAAGGAAGGAAAGGGATAGGTAGGGAAGGGAAGGGGAGGGAAGGGTAAAGAAGGGAAGGGGAGGAAGGGAAGGGAAGAGTAGGGAAGGGAAAGGAAGGGGAAGGGAAGGGAAGGGAAGGGTAAAGAAGGGAAGGGGAAGGGAAGGGTAGAGAAGGGAAGGGAATGGATAGGTAGGGAAGGGAAGGGGAAGGGAAGGGAAGGGAAGAGTAGGGAAGGGAAAGGAAGGGGAAGGGAAGGGAAGGGAAGGGTAAAGAAGAGAAGGGGAAGGGAAGGGTAGAGAAGGGAAGGGAATGGATAGGTAGGGAAGGGAAGGGGAAGGGAAGGGTAGAGAAGGGAAGGGAAGGGGAAGGGAAGGGAAAGGATTGGAAGGGATAGGTAGGGAAGGGAAGGGGAAAGGAAGGATAAAGAAGGGAAGGGAGGGCAAGGGTAGAGAAGGGAAGGGAAGAGTAGGAAGGGGAAGGGTAGGTTAGGAAAGGGGAAGGTAGGGAGGGGAAGGGAAGGGAAGGAAGGTTAGGGAAGGGAAGGGAAAGGGAAAAGAAGGGAAGGGAAAGAAAAGGGAAGGGAAAAGAAGGGAAGGGAAAGGTAGGTTAGGGAAGGGAAGGGAAGGGAAGGGAAAAGGAAGGGAAGGGAGAGGAAGGGAAGGGAAAGGAAGGAAAGGGATAGGTAGGGAAGGGAAGGGGAGGGAAGGGAAAGGAAGGAAAGGGATAGGTAGGGAAGGGAAGGGGAGGGAAGGGAAGAGTAGGGAAGGGAAAGGAAGGAAAGGGATAGGTAGGAAAGGGGAAGGGAAGGGAAGGGTAAAGAAGGGAAGGGAAGAGTAGGGAAGGGAAAGGAAGGGGAAGGGAAGGGTAAAGAAGGGAAGGGGAAGGGAAGGGTAGAGAAGGGAAGGGAATGGATAGGTAGGGAAGGGAAGGGTAGAGAAGGGAAGTGAAGGGGAAGGGAAGGGAAAGGATTGGAAGGGATAGGTAGGGAAGGGAAGGGGAAAGGAAGGATAAAGAAGGGAAGGGAGGGCAAGGGAAGAGAAGGGAAGGGAAGAGTAGGAAGGGGAAGGGTAGGTTAGGAAAGGGGAAGGTAGGGAGGGGAAGGGAAGGGAAGGGAAAGGGAAAAGAAGGGAAGGGAAAGAAAAGGGAAGGGAAAAGAAGGGAAAGGAAAGGAAGGTTAGGGAAGGGAAGGGAAAGGGAAAAGAAGGGAAGGGAAAAGAAGGGAAGGGAAAGGTAGGTTAGGGAAGGGAAGGGAAGGGAAGGGAAGGGAAGGGAGAGGTAGGGAAGGGAAGGGAAGATCAGTGGTGAGCATGCTCGGTTGTATCAATGAGATAAGTTTAAGTCGCTCTGGATAAAGATGTCTGCAACATGCCATAAATGTAAAAATAAATAAATAAAACAAAAACGAGGTGTGTTGCTAGAGGAAAACAATCAACAATGATGTGGTGTGATTGGATGCTGTTCCCTGATTCTTACACTGGTGACTCCTTCTCACCGTGTTTAACGTATTTCCTGTAGAAATAATAACGTATTCGAATGAGTGCATAAATCTAACCCTCGCAACCGGCACTACTGTCAGAGATGCTGCCTTCTGACCAATCAGTACTGAGCATTCAGTAGCACTCAGTGTGACAGTGAATTCAATTTAAAAAACATAATTCATTCAGTGAGTGGAAGATTCCTGCGCGCTTCCCTTTTCCTGTCTCTTATCTAAAAATATTTCCGTAGAGCAGTGAATGACCTTCACTGCATGAGGCCTGGCCTCTCTTCTTCTACTCCTTTCCCCTATGGTTCAAGAGAGCATATTTTTATAACTTAAAGACAACGTGAAGCCGAAATCTCATTCTCCTTCATGAATTTTCTAGCAAGGCAGCTCAATATTTTTGCTTAGTTATAAATAAAAGACAGAAGGGCAAGATGAAATGATATTATATTATCGATTACTGGTTATTGGTTATTTAATCAGAAGCCATTTAGACATGAGTCATGGGATTTCACTGGAAGATTTTTAGTTTTAAACAGATTATTTTGTCTTTTCAGTGATTTATATTGACGAATCAATCTAATGACCAGGAAAATGAACCAACATGGTAAAGGTAAGATTTCAGCCTGTCTTTATACATTAAACCATTGTTGATATGGTGCCGTTTTCTTTGAATCTTCCAAATGGAGAAATTTACATGTTGCCCTTTCTCAGTACCATGATGTAGTATATTTTCACCTCAACAGAAAGACTATAAAGAAAGACACCAGGGAATGGATAATAGGTGATAACAGGAACGAATTTCTTAGACGTTCCGTATCATTAAGACATAACTGTGAGTACGACGTTAAATAAATCATTAAATAAAAACGTTTCAAATAAACACACTGGGATGCTTAAATTTGGAGTAGTGATCCATCACAACACACCGATTTTGTTTTTTCTCCCCCCACCCGTTACCTCAAGATTTCATCCTTACATAATTAATTAGACTACAACTGAATACATTAAAATGTCTAAAAACCACAGAGGATTTTTTTTTTGTATACACATATTAAAATGACGTTAATGGAGATTTTCCATTAAATCTCTTTCCATTCCCTTTTCCATTAAATGCTCCTTCAAGATATATCAGATTCTATTACACAGGGAAAGTGTTATATATATATATATATATATATATATATATATATATATATATATATATAAAGTCCATTGCCAGCCTGCTGCTTTAAATTTCATTGCTCTTATTTGATGTTCCTCCTTGATATTTCCCTTGGGTTGGTGCCAATTTTCAAAGAAATTTCATCCTTCCATTATCTCAACCTGCCAGATTAATCTCGGAAAACACGGAAAAATCAACCTTACCGTAAGCAAACTAGTATGGTGTTTCGGCATTCTAACAAACGATGCCAAAAGGACAATCCTGGATTGGTGCTGCGTGATAAACCAAGGCGAGGGCTGTTGCTATGGTCACTTTGGCCTGGCCACGCCCCTTGACGACAACATCCTTTGAGAGCTGGTGGTAATGTTACAGGTGTGTGCCAAAATTTACACTGCAGGCTGTGTTCCTCATCCATTCCTGTTACTAAAGGCTGATTTATTTTGAGACCTGCTTAGAACAATGCAGCCTACATTTCAAGAACTTACAATAACAAAACCGGTATATAGATTAAAGCTTATAGCAGCACAAATTTCTCTGCATCGAGCCCCAAAAAAATGCGATTGGTTCTAAAAAAGATGAAGATGAAGTCAGTGATATTTAAGTCTGAACATTTTTGTACTCTTCTCACATTTCAGCCGCTGTTAATTAAATATTTACTCAGAGGAGCCTGTGGCCTCACAGGATCTTTAAACAGCAGGAAAAAAGCATGATATGGACCACTACCATACAGCCAATTGGGACGAGGCGGTCTCTTCACATACATGATTTAGCCTTCTTAGGATTTTTTTAGGAAGAAATTTATGCCGTTTCTGTCAGTTTGATGACACTAAGCACAAGACAAATCGACAAATAACTCATGCCACTTGTAGTTTGACTTGTGTGTGGGTCATGGATCGGGGTTCAAGCCCCAGCACCGCCAAGCTGCCACCGTTGGGCCCTTAAGCAAGGCCCCCAACCCCACTCTGCTCCAGGGGTGCTGCATCATGGCTGACCCTGCGCTCTGACCCCAACCCCAAAGGATGGGATATGTGAAGAAAGAATTTTACTCTGCAGTAATGTATATGTGACAAATAACGGCAACTTTACTTAACTCTAGCGACCGCTAACATTGTCGCTTGTAAGAATGCTCTTTCTAGTGTGTTTTTATTTCTTATATAGTATTCTTTTTTGTTTCATTTACCTGATTCTCTCTGTGCTACTTGACTAAATGAAATATTACTGCAGTTAGGAGTTGTGATTTGGGAAATAGAAAAAAAAAATGGCATAACATATGCTCCAGTGGATTGTCAGAGGAATCATTCAAGCAAGTCTGATTGCAAGGATTTGCAAAACCGTGACTTTGGGACATTTGGGACTTTGCAAAATCGAAGAACTGAGAAATACAATTAACACAAATGTCACTTGTCATGCTGTTGCTTAATGCTGTCACTGAAATCATAGTCAATTTGGAGGGTTTCTGATTTTTAATCTACTCCTGCCACCTAGTGGCAAAGAGGTGAAGTGAAAACAAAAAGTATTAATAAAAAACAAAATATGTCGCCATCTTGTGGTTATCTGTGGTAATGCGTCAGTTCTTCAACAGTTCTCACGAATGTTTCTTTTCAGCTTTAAAAGCACACAAACTAGACAGAAAACAAGAATAAAAAAAAATAATAAAAATGGATATTAAGTTCTTATCTAAAAACTTGATAAATGAATAAACACTGTGGATTCATTAAGCACTGTTCATTATTATACTAAAGACTAAAGTCAACGGTTCGGATTTGTCTGCTCCTCCCCTTTTCACGTCTCAGCCAATTATATTTCGCCTCAGCGTTACGTTTTATTATTATTATTATTATTATGCAAATATATGAATCAGTGTGGCATGCTCTTTAGCCGTAATCAATGTAAAGATTTATATACGTATATATTTTTTATTCATTTGTTAACAAATTGAACTGTTTAGAAGACAGAGCTGTAGCTGTAACGTTACTTCCTAAAAGTATGAGGAAAAAAGTGAAAGGACTCGGTTGAAGACGAGAGTCGACACATCTGCACGAGCGCCTCGGGAAAGCGATTACCGAAACAAGTGGAAACTTGAAAAGAAAAGCAAAAGTGTAGAGAGGATCATGGTGTACTGTGTGTGTATATATAGTGGTGTGTATAATATGAGGAAGGTGAAAGAAGAGGCGTTTGGGTGAAAGTGTGTGTTCCTGTGGTCGCTTGGTGATGGTGGGAGGGAGTCGCGAGGCAGCTTGTGTTGTTGTTCTCTAGGTAACGGAGACTCGAGGCCTCGGTATCAACTACACTGATTTTGAGGAACCGAACAACTAAAATAAAAGAAGACTTTTCTTTTTAAAATAAATTTTGCATAGTTCTGGATACCCGAATTAGGGTAAGTTAAGCTTTTAAAAAGTTCCGCTGTTGCTTACTGCAGCCAGGTATTATATTTTTTTATGTGGTTGGATTGTATTGCTCTTATATGTGGTGATTTACGGTAATTATAGTTAGTATCGTGTTGTTGACCATGGTGCATTATGGTAAGTAATGCTCTATACACTTTGACCATTAGTTGGACTGGCTACTAGTTGAAAAACTTACACATGCCAGGCTGATCAAACTGGTAGAAGATCTTTGTGAGCTGAAAAGTTTTTTACCAGCTTCCTTATTTCTTGAATAAATGAATTTTTGTGTTATTCTCTTAAAATAAGGTTTTTTTCCCTCTTCTGCCACTTACCAAACTGGTAAAGACCAGTTTAACTGGTACCTGGTCAAGCCAAGCTGGATTTTTCCACAAGGGTTTATTGTAACTATGGTTATTACCCGTGACGCCCGATGGTGATGTTAAATGGAATCTAAAATCTATCAATAATTCAACTGTTAAGGCTGAGCAATGCATTATTTCACATGGTCTCATCAATTGCATGATAAGAACGATTCATGATTTAAACACTTCCAAGGTTTTTGCTAAATATTCATTCATTCATCTTCAGTTCACACTTTATCCTGGTCCGGAGTTTATCCCAGGATCACCTGGTGACAGACAGGAATACACATTGGGTGGAACTTTATTTCATTTGTTTACCAAACCTGGAAAACTGAAACATGGCAACCCTTTCATTCAAACCATTAACGTCTGTTATACGTCACTTTCTGTAATGTGTACATTGATTAGATAAACTGTGTCTACTTTTAATTTCTCCACCGAAGTTATTAAGGAGGAAAAAATAAGGATAGGGTAAATAATCCACCTTGTTTATGCTCCTTAAATTCCCTACTCATATTTCACATGCATTCATTGAATCCCTGCTAAAAAAATATCAACCTAAATGTAGCCCAAATCCAGGAGTTGTTTTGCTCTGACTGTCACTGATGAATCTACAGACTGGGCTAGAATGAAATCAGCCCCAGCATCACTCCTTTAATACTATTCTGTGTGTTTTTCTTCCAAGCTTTGCATTAGTGTTTGATATACTTGGTTCCACAAAATAATCTGAACAAAAAAGTCATCTATTAAGAGCATCGTATGCAGATGGCAAAAATGCAAAGATGAATCTTGTAGTCATTCGATGTTTCAATGTATAAGTGTGTATAAGGGCTGCCATAGTATCCCACTGATATTAATTCAGTTCAGTTTATTTGTATAGCACTTTTAACAATGGACATTGTCTCAAAGCAGCTTTATAGTAGTCTAGAAACATAGAAAAAAATGATAAAGTTTAAAGTTAAGTTTCTATTTTGTTCCGTAACAGTTATCCCTAATGAGCAGGCCTGAGGCGACGGTGGCGAGGAAAAACTCCCTGAGATGATATGAGGAATAAACCGTGAGAGGAACCAGGCTCAGAAGGGAACCTCATCCTTATTTAGGTGACACTGGACAGTAAATAATGTCCTTTCTACAACATCCACCCAGAGGTCTTGAGGAACTAATAGGTCAGTGTAGTTTTTGACTTACGTAGATTTACTCATATAAAGTGAAGGTCAAACACATGTCAGACTCTTGTAAAGTGGATTTCACATCCCCTTATGTACAGTATGTTTTAAGTAAATAGCTTCATCTATTAGTAAGGCCTGTCTATATGTTGTAGCACTATGGAGACATCCGTAATATACAGTATATCCGTAATTTCCAGGCGTATCAGTGAGCTTTTATTGGATAAAGGAGAAATGGTCTCACGAAGCTCAGTATCACGTACATTACATCTCACTAGAGAGGGAGAAAGCACTTTCTTATGATTAACTTAAGGCTTAGCCGCACTTTGCTTGATTGAGTTTTAATGATCTAAACGGCATTAAGAGGCTAATGCTGAACATGGTGTAGGGTCATAGTCCATTTGTAAGCACATAACAAATACAGTGCAGCCGAAGTTGATTATTTTCCTATAGCAGTGTGTGCTAAAGTGTTTTATTCCACTTATTACACAGCAGTTCGCCATCGCTAATACTTTTTATTGATTCAAGTACGTTGTGTAACATCCGTAAAACAAGTTAGTTCCTATTGTTGCTTGCATTATAGCAGCTATATACATCCATTCCGTTAACTTCTTCAGCAATTTGAGCAACAATAGGTCGTTTGTTGGAATGGACCACACTGGTCAGTTTTCAGTCCCCATGTGCATCAATGAGCCTTGGCCACTCATGACCCTGTTCACCACTATTCCTTCATTGGACCACTTTTAATAGATACTGACCACTGCAGACTGAGAACATCACAATTATCACAATTTGGCCCTTGTCAGACTCGCTCAAATCCTTACACTTGCCCATTTTTCCTGCTTCTAACACATCAACTTTTGGGGACAAAATGTTCATTCACTGCCTAATAGATCCCTTATATTATGTTATTCACTTCACCTGTCAGTGCTCATAATGTTATGCCTGTTCGGTGTATTAGTGTAATTTGTTATACAGCGAGCGCTGCTGCCTGAACGGCTGTTACACAAAATGAATCCACACATTGTGACTAATCAAAATCAACAGAAAAAACAACAGTATCCAAAGCAGCCATTTCAGCTCCCGTGTTTCGGTTTGTGTCTCGGTCTGCGTCCTCAGCCGTGACCCTGGAACATAAGTAGCTTATAAGTAGCCGCTCAGCCTTACGTACTGGCTCTCTCAGCATTCGCTGTGTGCCAGCGCTGTCGGATACAGCGTTCACCGTTCTAGCCACAACCGCAGAAGTCTTTTGACCTGCCAGGCAGCCTGGAGAGTGTTAACAAGCGTGTAATTAGCGGGGTATCATCATCCAGCATGTAACTATTCAGCATAGAAAAGAATTAGCTGTGTTTGGGTATGTGTGTGTGTTAGTGTGTTTCTAGCTTGTGTGGTTTACATGCTGTGGTGAAGAGATCCATAATTATAGCATACTGATGTTAAAAATACTGGTACCCACTTCGGGAGAGTTTATGTGATACTTTACATTCTTCATTTAAAGATGGCATTCACTGGAGTTTCAGTGAAATGAAATGAAAATGAGTGCCATTTGGTATGTTTAAGTAGCTTACATAGTAAAAGGGTGTGTCAAAGGATGCATTTCTGTCTCCAATGGTGAATCAGTAAGAGGCTTATGTTTCGGTTCTTGCTCTGACATTATTGAGCATTATACAAAGGTCTAGAGAATACCCTGATCATGCTGCTAGTGTAGGTTAGAAGCATTTTTTTTCTTTATCACAATAAAGCTTATGGTTTGTTATTATTTAGTTGTATAAGACAGCACTGTTTGATTCTTGATTCTGATTGCTGATTTAGTTTCAGTAATTTATGAAATTCGAAACTCGAAAACTTGTATGTCCTATATCTCACACCTCCAGGGATCTGAGGTTCGATTCCTGTCTCCGCTTCATGTGCTCAGAGTTTGTGTGTTCTTCCTAGTGCTTTAGGGGTTCCCTCTAGGTACTCCATGTTCAAATATATGTATTGTAGGCTGATTGGCATCTCTAAATTGTTTTTTATGTGTGTATAAGTGAGATTGTATCATGTGATGGGCTGGGACCCTGTTCACGGTGTCCCCTGCCTTGTGGACTCCAGGCTTCCCATGAGCCTGCATAGGATATGGATGGATGGATGTTCTAATACCTTATCATATCTACACTAATCAGCCATAACATTATGAGCACTGACAGGTGAAGTTAATAACACTGATGATCTCCTCATCATGGCACCTGTTAGTGGGTGGGATATATTAGGCAGCAAGGGAACATTTTCTCCTCAAAGTTGATGTGTTAGAAGCAGGAAAAATGGGCGAGCATAAGGATTTGAGCGAGTTTGACAAGGGTTAAATTGTGATGGCTAGACGACTGGATCAGAGCATCTCCAAAACTGCAGCTCTTGTGGGGTGTTCCCGGTCTGCAGTGGTCAAAATCTATCAAAAGAAGTCCAAGGAAGGAACAGTGGTGAACCGGCGAGAGGGTCATGGCCGGCCAAGGCTCATTGATGCACGTGGAGAGTGGAGGCTGGCCCGTGTGATCCGATCCAACAGACGAGCTCCTATTGCTCAAACTGCTGGTTCTGATAGAAAGGTGTCAGAATACACAGTGCATGATGGGTCAGGGCTGTTCTGGCAGCAAAAGGGGAACCAACACAATATTAGGCAGGTGGTCATAATGTTATGCCTGATCAGTGTATATTGACATCATAGTGTAGCCGTAAAAAGGATGAAAGGATTTATTCAAACATTTGTACAGGAACAGATGTTTACAGTCAAGCGAACATCTCGTTCACGTGTGTAGTCTTTCAGCGTAGTTTGTTAGTGCCGCTCACTGCAGAATGATTGGCAGTGGTAATTTCAAGGAGCTGTGCTTTTACAGCTATATCTCTGGGGCTGCGCTGGTTTCCTGCGAGGCGACTGTTTGTTTTCTTCCTGGTGCTCTTCAAACCTGTTTAATTATGCTCGGTGGATTTGTTTACTCTGCGTCGTGACACTTGTGAATATGACGATTGTTATCCACTACGTTTGTTTTTTCATTTTAACAAGCTGTACTTTATGTCTGTGCAGGCGACAATGATAATAAGATGAAATGTAATTCAGTGGTATTATTCATGTTTGTGTGGCTTCTTCTCTTTTTCTTTCCAGATTTGTGTTTCATCACCTCGGCTACACCAGGATCTCAGCCGTGATGTTGAAGACAGACTCTGATATATCAGTAAGTAAGTGGACCTGTAAGCTTCAAATGCACTTTGTCGATGCAGCGTGAGAGACAGAGGAGGAAACGAAGTAAATGGAGGGTAAAAGAAACACCCCTAGAGTGCGTGTGCGCGCATGGACCCCCGCCTCAGGATACTCTTCACCCCCGAGCCCAGTCAGCTCACAGCTCAGTTGGGACGAAGGCGGAGACGAGGATTTCCAGAGCCAGATGGATGAGAATGGCATCATTGGCCTGAGAGAGACACAAGGGGAGGTACGAATGTTTAGTAGGCCTGGAGTTAAGTCCCAAATTGCACACTATGTAGTATAAGTAGTGGGTGTAGAAAATAAGAAGTGCACGTTAAGTACCCGGATGATGAAGTGTGGAATGTTGGAGACTTCATGAAGCACTTACAAACATCTTTAAAATTAAATTAGCTTACCTAATCTGATTTATTTTTTAACCACTCTATTCTGCTAAACCTAGCGGCCTAGCATTACATGCATTTGACCCCATTTGTCACCAACCGGAAAATGTTTTATACTTCCGGATGGTAGTCTGGTAGTCCAATCTGAGACGATACTACCCTTCTGAAATTCATACTAGAGGATGTAGTGCATAGTGTAAGTGTACATCGATCAGGCGTAACATTTTGACCACCTGCCTAATATTGTTTTGGTAACCCTTTTGCTGCCAAAACAGCCCTGACCCATCATGCACTGTGTATTCTGACACCTTTCTATCAGAACCACTATTAACTTCTTCAGCAATTTGAGCAACAGTAGCTCGTCTGTTGGATCGGATCACACGGGCCAGCCTTCGCTCCCCACATGCATCGATGAACCTTTATACAATGTTTAAATTTAATTTATAAGTAAATTAACCAAAAAGCATACAGCTGTTGTATGCATACACATATACACCTCCATACCGAAGTGGTCCTGACCTCCAGCCAGAAACTGGCACTGATGCCGACACAAATTTTACACCTTCAAATCGTACTCACAAATAAAAATTTATTAGTGTTTAGAAACCGAAGCTGTGATACACTGATACACTGATACACTAATAACGATGTTAAGAATCATCCACCATTCAAATAATGAGTCTCTGTATGCCTGAAAAGTGCACCTAGGATATGTGTACCTCATGCAGTGGTTGATCATGAAGCTCTGTGAATATAAATGATCTGTAACCAGCATTTCTCCCACTTAGCTGGAGCAAGAAGACGAGGTCGTATCAGAGGAAGAAGAGGATATGTTTTTAGATGTTGGGACTCCAGAGCCTGAAGATGGTCCTCCTCCTGTACTGGGAGATGTCAGCTTTCACCTGAGTGAGCTGCTGGACTCTGAGCCTCTCTCCCAACCCATAGGAGATGACTGTCTCTCACCTGCACACAGTACCAGCCTTTTATTTTTTATTACTTACTACAACATTATTTAGATAAAATGTATTTATTGTGGTGAGAAATTTTGATACTCACAAGAGATGAAATGTTAATAAACGTGTAAAGAGGAAAAGCTTTTTCTGCAGTTGAGAACTTGTTTTCTGGTGTTGCACATAAGGGCCTAAGTGAGTCCTGGGCTTGCAGTTTTACCGAATTAAATAGTTTTACTATAGCAGTTTTCCTCAAAAATCACTGTTAAGTAAACAGGAAGGGGCTGTCTCCAAACTGTTCCCACAAAGTTGGGAGAATAAAATTGTCCAAAATGTCTTGGTATGCTGAAGCAATAAGAGTTCTTTTCACTGGAACTAAGTAGCCAAGCCCAACCCCTGAAAAATAACACCTGAATTCAATGATTTGGCAACCTAGTGTACTTTTCATTGTTAGTTCAGAAGCAGTAACTTGTTATGTCATTCACCAGACCCAATAAAAACTCCTAATATAACTAAGCTTATTTTCTAATATAAATAAATCCAGTTGTTTATGTATAATTGGTAGAGGAATCTAAAAATTAAAATAGTGATTAAATTACTGTTAACTGTGCATTCCTGTGCATCATTTTCTTTTCTTTTCTTTTCTTTTTTTCTTAGATGATGTTGAATATAGTGTTTCTCTGGAGGACTGGAGTGATGATGATGATGAAGAGAAACTTGATGAGGAAGATCAGGAGAGCTTCAACATCCATAGACCTATCCCACATTCAAGTCCAGACAGAGATTTCATTTCAGAAATTCCGAATGATGAGACCGTGGAGATTAAGATGCAAGGAGACGAGTCGCATCCTCTTGAGATGAATATAGTTCTCCAGGATAACTGGATGGAAAGTTATGATGTCACCAGTCATGAAGGAATGAATAATAATAACAAATCTGATATAGTAACTTTAGAAACCTGCGCACCCTCCCAGAACAGTTGTGATGAGAGGAGCCATGTGTCTTCCTCACCCTCCTTCAAAAGCGCCCCTCAGACCCATATCCATCCCAACGTCCCCGAACTGACTTTACAAGACAAGGCAAGTGACTGTGGGATTGAAGGTGAAACGTTTGAAGAGCTAGCTGGGTCTTACAGCAGTCGACTCAGACACAGCCCTAGGACTTACCAACCTGTCAGTGTAGCTGAGGAGGAGGAAGAACAGCCTGCTTCTGCACTGAGGAGCTTTGAGTCAGAAAATGGTTCACCTGAATTCAAGCAAAAGTCTGCTAGGTCTCGGCAAAGTCACCATCAGCCTCCTGTTTCCACTTTTCGAGAGATCAATTCCTCACCACAGGTGAATTACTCGTCTTTCAACTCATCTGCAAAGTCTACAGCTAAAGACTCCACATCTGGACACAGGAGACATCACAGACCCTCTAAAACATCTTACACTGACCTTAGAGATGTGAGGTAAGTGGTGAGGTTTCTGTAACACACAGCAGCCGTACAAAAAAATCCAGATGTAGTTGTAGATTCCTAATGAGCATGCCAGAGGTGACGGTGCTGCAAGAACCCTAGAGAGAAACCAGACTCAGAAGGGAACCCATCCTCTAATGGGTGACACCTGATTAAGTGCAGTCATTAGGCACAAATCTGTCATATCTAGGTGAGGTTATTTAGCAAGGGTGAGACCTTAAAGGCTTAAACTGTTTTAGGAAGTGCAGATCTTCAGGATATCCATCAGCAGCAGAAGACCAGTCACATCATGATGAATCAGATAGAGCAGGATTTGGCCACAGGAGTGGATATGAAGCCATGAGATTAGCTCTGCTCTTAGCTGGACAGAATCTCAGCCATGTCTTGCTGCTTTAAAAGTCACCTCGCACACTTCGTTTCAACAGAGAAGGTCTCACAAGTGATTAAAAACTTCTACTTTAAATCCACATTGAATTTTGTTTTGTATTGTCTCTGCGTTCTCAGGAAGGGCCAGCTGAGTCATCCATTACCAGATTTTTCCAAAGTGGAGCCCAGAGTTCGTTTCCCTAAAAGCAGATACACCCCCCCGAAGAGTCGGAAGCCCCCTCCCAAAGAAGATGCAAAACCTGAAGCTCCTGTCATGTTCAAGTCCCCTGCTGACATTGTAAGGGAAGCTCTGTTGAGTAATTCTGAAGGGCCCTCAGATTCCATAGCCACCACTGACTCCCAGAAGCCCTCGAACACTACAATGCCCGAGGAGTTCCGATGCCCTCTGCAGGCCAGCACTATGGTGCAACAGCTTCAGGTGTAGCAAGGATTTTCATCTGTTAATTAATCAATTAAATATTTAGTAGACAAGTTTATAAACCATAAATTGCCATTCCATTGTCATGTCACTGAGAAACTGTTACAAAGCACTGACAATGGACACTCCTCCCAAAAAGGCTAACAAAACCTTTCTTTCAGAGCTTCACCAATTATAAATTTCACTTTGTTAAGTAACAATATGTTTATATTCATTTAGCATCTTAATGATGATGATGATGATGATCATAATAATAATAACAGAAACATTGAGCTGCTGTTTAAGGAAATTAATCCAGACCTTCTGACCAATCAGAGTTCACCATTCAACAACACTGTTTTAAATATGTAGCATCTCTTTAACTGAATTAAAATTGTCATTGCTAACGAATTGCTGTGGTATTCACACTGAACAAAACACGTCAACATTATGATTATTTTCCAATTAAAGCATCACTTATTATTGTGTTTTATTTTTTCCTGATGTGACTAGAGGCAAAAAAAAATGACCAGTTTTTCCTCTCTGATAGGATCCACAAGCATCTCATTGTGTAGCATCAAAACTAAATTTATTCAGTTGTAGATTGCTGCATCCACACAGCCAATGCGAATCAATAGGGATGTCACGCATTTTGTCTTCTTTTAGGAGGATTACAATAGGCTTCTAACAAAGTATGCAGAGGCTGAGAATACCATTGACAGGCTACGTTTGGAAGCCAAGGTATGATTTTTCTTTTATGTAGGTTTTAACACACACAGACAAAACCTATTTTTGGCACCTGTAGGAAAGAGAATAAAAGATTGCATTTATTAACCGTAGCTGTCTGTTACAGTCAGATGCTCAATCCTGTATGCTGTTTCATGTCCGAAGGCTTTATATATAGACTGTGATTACGTCTCGTGCTCAATGTTCAGTCAAGAACAAGGCAGCTGCTATATATTCTATTTTAATGGCAGTCTCGTTTTAACACTGACAAAAGAATTTATTGTCATTTACGCATTCATATTTATTCTGTGAATGATTTCTGTCATTTCTTGCAGCAAGCATTTCCAATAGGAGGTTTTTTAATAACAGTTGCAGGGGCTGTAAATAAATCAGCACTGGACTACAGCCACTGCATGTCACATGACCCAATCAGTGTGCCATTTCACACTGATGAACACTCCTATTTATTTCATTGTCTGTACCACTTATCCGATCTATCCTCTGGTCACGGGGAGCCTGTGCCTATCTCAGGGGTCATCAGGCATCAGGGCAGGATACACCCTGGACAGAGTGCCAACCCATCACAGGGCACACACACACACTCATTCACACACTGCGGGCAATTTAGAGACTCCAATCAGCCTAGAAGGATGTCTTTGGACTGTGGGAGGAAACTGGAGTACCCGGAGAACATGCAAACTCCACACACACAGCTCAAACCCAGGACGCTGGAGGTGTAAGGCGAACGTGCTAACCACTAAGCCACCCACTCCATTTAATTTCGGTTTATTACCGTCGAGCTTCTGCTGACGTCATGTTTTGTGTGTTGGGTCCATAGCGTCGTTCACAGGCTGCATGTTTTACTATTTTTGTTTGTCTGCTGTGCACATGCCGTACAGTTCAGTGTTACAACCTAGAAGTGAAATTTGTACCTTCAGATATAAATGAAATCACAATCACTATGCAGTGAAATTTGGTTCCTGGTTGTTACACTAACAAAATGTGGAAGAGGAGTGAATATCTATTTAAGGCACTCTGTGCTCTCCACTGCTGTGTGACGCTGTGATTAATAGGATGGAAACAGGACGTGACATCATTCTCCCTGACAGTATTATTTAGCATGTCATTGACTGACCCTGTGTCTGAAATGCTGCACTGCCTTCCCCTTTTCTTATCTTTACCTTTTACTTTCCGTTCCTTTCCTTTCCTTTCTATTCTTATTCCTTACAAAAATGAATAAATTAGCACTGTGCACTAACCTAAGGTACTGAAACATATTTAGGAATTTCACTGGCAAGGGGAAAAAAAGTGCACTATACGGGGATAGATTATGGATCTGATCCAGTGGTTCCATTTTACAGGCTTGCAGTAATTCTGGATTTTATAGCACTCAGTCTCCCAGTTGCTGTTTATCCATCTGGCTGCGTTTATTGTTGTGCTAATTACAAGGAGCTTACCCCCTCATGCCCTGGCCATCTGTCCTTCCTTTTATAGGTATAAGGATGTAGGAGGTAGGCGTCAGTGTGTCACACGTTCTAACGAGACACAACAATGGTCTCTGTTCTACACTTGTTTAAAAGAAAAGTATATATTAGTGAACTCTGTAAATAGTAATGTGAATGAAATTGGTAGTGTTCCTGCACCGGGGTATTTGTTCTGTGTAACATATGTAATGGGGAGTAGAAGGGTGGTGTATTACAGATACAGGGGTCACATAGAGGTAAACGCTGGTGTAATATTGTGGCTGAATGTTTTATCGACAAGGAGCAGTTATTCTGTCGTTTCTGTTCAGGCACGATTGACCGCAGAGACACACAATATCTGGACACTTGTGTGTGTCATTTTGTGTACAAATATTGTCCTGTGTTTGGACAGCTTTCAGTCCCTCCTATTTGCAGACCATTTCTGAAAACAAATATTCCATGATCTCAGCAATCTAGGTTGCAGTGAATCTGCACAAGAAGGTTTATGCATAAAGGCTTGTATATAAGGCTCTTCTGGATAATATACAGACATAACAGTTTTGTCCTAGCAAGCAGTAAAAGTGCAGCTAGACCATGTTATTTATATATATTTGTTATTATTTATACTATCAGCATAAAGCCACTAACCTGACCTAAAATTATCATTATTTTTTCCCCTCCGCTAAGATCCTGCTAGGATCTTCTTGTTAGCAATGCTGGCACCTATGCATCAGTACATCTTCTGATCAAATAACGCTGTAAATGAAAGCAACAGCTGTCAGCAACTAAAATGAATGTGAATTATTATATGTGTGATTTGTCAGGTATCCCTACACTCAGATCCTCCCAAACCCAGCCAGCTTGCTCTGTCAGGTTTTCTGAAGGAGGGGTCAAAGGTTATGACTCTGAGTTTCCCCCAGGCTCAGAGGGCAGAGCTGGGCACCAATGCCGTCCAGCCGACTCAGCCAAGGCTCAGCTCAGGTGAGAGCAACCTCACCACACAAGCATGTTAAACTGTAGATTGGTCATTTATCCAATTGAACTGAATTAAATTACTGTTAAAGTAAAGAGAACATATAAGTAACTGGATTATGTTTTATTTATTACATCGCGAAAGCTACCAGAGGGACACCCACTCGTCCATCCTCTGTGGACTCTTTTATTTCCAGCTGGCGGGAATCTCCTGCTGCAACTCCACTAACTGAAGCACTCTCCAAACAGATGGCGAGATTTCAGCTACAGGTGTTGACATATAAAACCTCCATTTCCCTCGACCTTACAGTGTAGACTAGGAGTTCATGTTCAGACCGCTATTCATTTTCACCATTTTATCTTTTCTGTATCAAAAAAATGCTTTTTAATGCTGTGATACACCGATCAGGCATAACATTATGAACACTGAGAGGTGAAGTGAACAACACTGATTATCTCCTCATCATGGCCCCTGTTAGTGGGTGGGATATATTAGGCAGCAAGTGAACATTTTGTCCTCAGAGTTGATGTGTTAGAAGCAGGATAAATGGCAAGCGTAAGGATTTGAGCGAGTTTGACAAGGGCCAAATTGTGATGGCTAGACGACTGGATCAGAGCATCTCCAAAACTGCAGCTCTTGTGGGGTGTTCCCGGTCTGCAGTGGTCAGTATCTATCAAAAGTGGTCCAAGGAAGGAACAGTGGTGAACCGGTGACAGGGTCATGGGCGGCCAAGGCTCACTGATGCACGTGGGGAGTGAAGGCTGGCCCGTGTGATCCGATCCAACAGACGAGCTACTGTTGCTCAAATTGCTGGTTCTGATAAAAAGGTGTCAGAATACACAGTGCATGATGGGTCAGGGCTGTTCTGGCAACAAAAGGGGAACCAACACCATATTAGGCAGGTGGTCCTAATGTTATGCCTGATCAGTGTATATTGACGGGCCATGAGGAAGAAACTTTATTTCTAGTCCACAATAAAGTCTTCAGGACTTTTCACTAACACTGTATCTAGTTGTTATAACATAAGTAAGAACAGGAACGTTTTGTTGAACTGCTGAAGAAGTTAATGCTGGTTCTGATAGAAAGGTGTCAGAATACACAGACGGGTTAGGGCAGCATGACGGGTTAGGGCTAATACAGAACATATCACATTTCATATCAATTAGATACAAATTGCATTTCCAGGTAGAATTCATATGGAAACATAATTCATAATCATTTTGCACTAATGCACTCATGTGCATGACCTGCTGTTTGAATGAAACTCATCCTGAGAGAGCGCAGCATGGAAGCTCATACCCATCAACACTCTCCTTATAGCACTTATATAATTGCCCAGCTGTTCTATGTAATACCATACAGCAGTGACAAGTGACAGTATTAGTTGTAGTTTATATTAACTATAAAGAATACTAAATGCACCTTTGCAATTGTTGAAAATAATTAATTTCTATTTGGTGTAAATTTTATAATGATTGTTTTTCACAGGTTAATGAGTTTGAGAAGCTACTAAAGACTAGAAAACTTAATCCTTCTGAGCAGACACAGGTATCATTATCCATTTTTTTTTCCTAACAGAAAGTAAATGCGTATATATATGCAATGTTGCGTGCCTTCTAACACTTTACTGTTGCAAACAGGGGTTGTCTCGGCTGACTAAGGGACAGGAGTCGATAGAAAAGGCTTACCTTGCTGCTCGTGAAAAGCATCAACAACTGCAGAGGCAAACAGGAGGGAAGTCCGGACCTTTTGACCCTGACAGGTGAATACTGAGCACTTTCTGTAGATATGCAGCAAAATATTGGAGCACATAAGTCATTCACTTTGTTGTATTTTAGGGAACTCGAAAGTCTGATATTTGAGTCAGGGTTACAATTGGAGGAACTGAAGGAGTGGATTGAACAGCCAGAAGCTACTCCAAGAGACCCCCATCATGCCCTTCAGCCCTGTGCTTCTCTGAAAGAGACAGAGCCGCAGCCTGAGGTACTTAATCTCTGTCACTGACCTACTCTCAAACATCTATAGGGCACAAATGTGAGACCTATAACCTTCCTCTGGGCACTAGACATGTCTTGAATAATTTGCATCTGAAAGAGAGGCAAGAAAATGAAATGTAGGTTTCAGTGTGAACACAAGGTGGTGGTGTGGAGAGACAACAACATTCAGGATTACTTTTGATTGAATCCACACCTGATGATATATTATATTATCCAATTATCCAAGCTTTACCTTAAATTAAGATTAGTAATATCACACTAGATAATCTTTCATGAAGCGGGAATTTATGATGAATGTTATTTACAATATGATAAATCCTGTAACCCTATGCTGTATGCTTTATTACTAGTATTACTGATTGCTATAACCTCCTCATCTGTCTCTGAACAGAACCCCGCCTGTGCAGCTCATGCAGAGGTCATGGTTGGCTTGGAGGTGAGTTCTGTCAGTGGGGAGAGTGATGGAGAGAGAGAGGAGGGTGAAGAAGACATGCTTCCATCTGTCCTCCGTCCCCTCGACCACAAACATCAACGTGTGGAGAAAGACTTTAGCAAGCTGATGGACCAGTAAGGGCTTTATGAACCTGGTCAAATACAAACAAATACTCTTTATGTAGCATTTCTATTTTAATCCAGGCATTTTATTTTTTATCCTCAACTCTATTGAAGTAGAATAAAGTGAAAAGTAGTTTAATTCACTCTGGACATTATACAAACAGGATCTGAATCTTATACATTTATGATGCTGTACTGGTTTTTGCCTCATACTCAGCTACCAGGACTTTAGAGATTTCTCCAAGCTGCTGGACAGAGACCAAGCTGAGGTGGACCGAAATTCCATGGAGTTAGGAAATCATTCTCCTCACCCTGATAGGATAAAGAGTGAACAGCAATGGAGATGTAAAAACAAGCAGCACACAGACAAACCTCACCAGCCGTGAGTCTGGTCATTATATAATTAAAGCTAATGCATTTCCTCTTCAATTCCACAAGAAATGAAAATTTCTGTTTCATTCACGTGTCTGTTTACTCTCACTGTCTCCGTCTTTCTCTTAGGCTGCCAGTGGCAGACTCTCTCTCAGGCCCCTCTTGTAGCTCATATGTGTGTAACTCTATGGAAACTCTCCCAGAGGCCCCAGTCCCAGCTTCAGCATTACCAAGGAAACAGGGCAGTGGAAGGAGTGCTGCAGGTAGCATAAAGTCCCACAGCAGCCGGGGAAAGAGAGCAGCCATGGGAAGAAGGGCCTCTAAAGAGAATGACAGGGCCCTGAGGGCACAGCTTCAGGTCAGTAAGAGACTTCAGAAATACAGTGGGGTATAAATGTGAGCCTTTTGTTACATTATAATTCAGAATAAGTGCATAATGTTAGGCAAAGTTTTGCTTAAACCCTGTTTAAAGACTACCTACCTTTAATATTTTGGTAAATTCACATCACAGGAAAACAAAGTGTTTTATTTAATTAGTCTCTAGAAGCTGTCTTTGATTCTGCACATCCTTTACACGCAGAAGATGCAGATAGATTTTGCCACAAATCCTATAACTGATATAAAAACATAAGAAGTGAAAATTATACTCAAGCATAATCTGGCCAGAGTAAAAGGTTTTAAATATCTACATTTCGCGCCTAAACTGAGGACCCACATTTGTACTCACACCTTTTACAACATTATTGAAGTCATATATTCATCTTTATTTGTTTTCCTGAATGTTTTCACTGTATTCCAGTATATTATACTGCTCAGAGAAAGTCACGCTTTTAGAAAGATATAGTTTGTTGTGTTTCTGGGATTTTCGTAGGATGGTGTGGTCACTCCGGAAACGGATAGTGGATTCGTGGGCTCAGAGAGCAGTCGACTCACACCTGCAGTACAGAGCCCTGTCCAGCAGAGGTCAGCAGTGAGGTGGGTTCCATTGCAGTTCTCTCGACATCTATTTCTGTCCTCACTCACTCAGCACCTTCTTTTTCTGTTTGCTGTTGATTTTGCATGTTTCAGGCAGATTGCACTGTGTGTGTGTGTGTGTGTGTGTGTATGTTTACTCCACCCTCTTTTCCTGTTTCCTCCAGGGCGACAAGGCCATCTGTCGCACAGGAAAAGTGCCGAATAAATCCTGAGTCTAGCGCCCCAGCACACACACAACCATCTTCAGATCCTTCTAGAGCCCATGCCATTGCCTCTGGAGGTGCTCCAGGGTCCTTGGGGAGAAGAGGAGAGGCAAGGATGCGGCACATTCCAAGTTCATCTGCTTCCAGCTCCCCCCTGCGCTGGCCTAGTACACCTCTCCAGCCTTGGCCTAGTAGTGGCATTAGTGAGCTGGAGCAACAGAGCGAGTGTGGTAAATATTGCGCACATTCTGTGTTGAGGCTCGTACATTTTACCGAATAAGAACAGGTCAGGGATAAAAGAGCTCGCCTTGGGGCATATAATTGGGTGGATTTTGAGTTTTATATCATCGTATTTCCTTCCCTGCTTCTCTCATCCATTTGTCTTTAGCCCATTCCTTATCGGAAGATGGAACACGACAGGGTGACCGACACACACAACTGTCCAATCAGGATCCTTCTTATCTCAGAAGCTCCTCCCTCACTGCACCCTATCACCATGGTGACCACCTCAAAGCCCAAAGTTCTGGGCAGCTGGCGAATCACCAGTGAGTCTCTTTGTAGCTGCCGTAGGCACGGTAGCGCAAACAAGCCAAGATTTATGCCTGCTGCAGAGTGGACACACTGAAAGGACTGTGTGCACTGCAGTATATTATTGTGGGGTAAAGTCCCCAGTGGAGTAGAAAATATTGTTTTAGCAGTGGCATAAAGTTATATTCAATCTGAACATTTAAAGATATCTGATACAAACATTATTAAAATAATATCTTATGATATTAGGTATGTGGGGTGTACCTTGACTGACATACGTGAGCACAAGGACTGTAATTTTAAATGATACGTCTTCTATTGTTTTTTACAGTCATTGAGAGTTGATAATCTTGAGGAACATAATTTGGGAGGTATTTTTATAACTGCCTTTACCACATGTTGTGTGAAATTGCATGGTGTTGTGTGGACCCTAAAAATAAAGCATGCTGTGTACGGTTAATGCATTTGTACCACAAGCTACTTCAAATGTTGCTTGGCCTCTGCACCGGCTATCATTCAATTCCACACTTATATAAACTCTTAATTTTTTGTTTTGTTTTGTTTCTTTTTTTTAGTGAGGCCATCGAGTCTCTTCAGGCAGAGGTGCACAAACTGAAGGAGCACTTAGAGGGAACTCTCAGGGGATCCAGTCCTCTCCATCGCATGAGAGCGCCCCCTTCTCACTCGAAAGATATTAGAGAGCATACACGTCCTCACACATCTACACCTCATCCACGGCAGCGTGATTTCAGGTACCTGTCTTCAGAAACATTTTAGATAGAAGTTAGATATGTCACACTTATTATATCACAGCACGGTGGCTTAGTGGTTAGCATTGTTGCTTGACAGCAAGAAGGTCCTGGGTTCGAACAGGCAGGTTTGGAGTTTGCATGGTCTCCCCATGCTTGTGTGGGTGTACTCTGGTTTCCTCCCATAGGGATATTCGGTTGATTGGTAATTCTAAATTGCCCATAGGTGCTTGTGTGTGTCTGTCTGTATGTGGCCTTGTGATGGGCTGGCAACCTGTCCAGGGTGTACCCCTGCCTTTTGCCCCATGTGTGCTGGGATAGGCCCTAGCAGATCCCCATGACCTTAATTAAGAATAAAGCGATTATAGAAGATGGATGGATGGATGTACTCTTGCCATTGTTGCCTGTCTGGGAGCTTTATCACACACTTAGAGAGTGCAGTGCCCTCTAGGCAGAAAAAAGGTCAAATATTTTGCTGTGCTGTCAGGGCAGGGAGAGAAATGTGCTGCTGTTTGAGCATTCTAATGAGCAGAGAGTAATGCAGGAGTTGAATTCAGCAGCAGCAGTAAATGTGCTGCAGACTGGTATTCGACATAGCTAATCAATTGCGTAACCTGTTTTGTGGTATAGTCCAAATGTGTCCTCAAAAGTGCATATAAGGATCTCAGAATAGGGCATGCACTAGCAAAACACCACACTGCTAAACCTTGCTCTACTTTATAGACTGAATATTGCTTTCTTGCAGCTCATGTGCTTTGTGGTGAGTCTGAGTAATCCTCACTCTCAGTAGGAAGCAGTATTAACACTTGCTGTGTGTTATTATCTGGTGAAATGTGCTAATCAGAAAGACTTTCATATTCAACCTAAACCACCCTAGCAGTCTGAAAGTAAACAAATAGAACAGAAGGCTTGAAGGATTAATTAAAGGGATGCCAGGCTCCATGGATCCCTCGGGTTGAGTAGAATGGCCAGAGAATCAGCATGGCATAACTGGCATGCTTTTTAGGCTACCCACACAGGGTCATGGTCACAAGTCGATGACTTCGCTATTGGTCTTCAGAAAAGAAGCAGGAAAACTCTGAAGGAAGCCACCCTAGCAGCCGATCCGAGGTAACACACATAACCTTCCGTTTCTATATTTGGAATTTTTGCAGGTCTTTGGAGAGAAAGACAGCCAGCAAGAAAGAACCAAGAGAGACTGTCGGCACTGTGAAGAGTGATCATGAAAGAAGTATACCAAGAAGAAGATCAGCATCTGTGCCCCGCTTCAGACCAGAGCCAGATGCCAGTGTGTACATTTACTGAATATACACTATCTACAATATATATATCTACACACTTATTAGGGAATAATTCATGGTTATGTATTATTTGTATGTTATTGCTATATCATGTTAAAAATATAGGTACGGATTCGGAGCATACTCAGTCTGAAGACATGACACCAAAGCACATCCCAACATCACCCGTGATGACACAGACAACCCGGAGAGTGAGGGCTGAAACCCGACGAATCCCAAAGACCCACTCATATCGTAAGATACTGATATAGCTTACGCACACACTGTATCTGTGAGCTTGTAGTAATGCTTTTTGTTAAAGATTTTATTTTTTACATCACAGAATGAAATGAATAATAGTGTATTTTGCCCTAAGGCCAGAGGCGTAGCGTATCAGCCGACAGATCAGATGTGAGAAATGCTGAGGCTGAAGGCAGAGGAAGGCCGGTACCTTTGTGCTTGAACTGTTTGGCACGACGCAACAGATCCTCTGGATGTAAGAATTTTCTTTCATTATGTGAGCAGTGCTTTACTCGTCTATTGTTTATTCACTTGTACAATTTTATTTATTTCAGATCAAGATAGAAACATCAGCTCACCTCGTTACTACTCTAATCACTGTCCACTGTGTGGAGCAAAGAAAAGAGAGACAGTCCCTCCATCTGGTGAGAAATTACATTATTTATTCTGACTTATACTTTGCATTTTGCAAGTATGAAATAAAAGTTCTTCATCATCAGAGGCGTCAAACTTGGGCTTCATTACTCATGGTCTAATGTCAAGTGAGCAGGACTACTTTAGTTGACAAACAAAATAAACAGCATCTCTTAAGGGTGTTCATTTATCCGTATTTATTCATTGAATTTATCGACTACAAAGCAGATTGACAAAACAGACTGAGAGTCTTTACACAGAAAAGCCCATAATATTAAAGATGGATGAGGAGATGTGGTAGCTTAGTGGTTAAGGTGTTGGATTACTGAGTGGGAGGTAGTGAGTTTGAATCCCAGGTCCACTACTGGGCCCCTGAGCAAGGCCCTTAACCCTTAATTGCTCAGGTGTAAAAAGATAAAAAATCTAAGTTGCTCTGGAGCTTTTATTTAATTAGGATCCAGTTTTAATTTGGAAGTCTGTTTGTAAAATCATTTGGTGGGCTGGATTACCATGGCAGAAATACGCAAGCTTCCCAGTACACACCCAGTGAGGACTGTGCTTCATCAGGCATTGACTAGAGCCCAGTGTGAAAATCCATAGCTGTAGAAAGGCACCAGATCTATTTTTATTGATTCTTCATTCCAGGTCCAGCAGAATAAGATTTGCATGCATTGTTGAAATGTATATATGTCTAATCATGACTGGTGTCCGATTTCAGCATACCAATGCACCATGCAGAAGGAAACTCAGCCAGTGAGGTCCACCCACATGCAGACCGGGGGCGTGTACCTGGCAGTAGCACCTCCCACTCCAGTGATTGGTAGTGTGCCTGTTCTCCAGTGTGTGCCTGTTGCTTCAGTTCCTTCAGTCCTGTGAGTAGCTCAGAATAAGCATCAGCTTTCTAAATCAGGTCAGAGACTATAGTGTGTTTAGCTAGTAGGCATTGGTTCTTTATTGGTTTTGTCCCATCAGAAAGATGCCTGGGAGGCCTGTATTTAATCAGTCCTTCTTATCTATAACCAAGTCTAAAGACAACCTTAAATCCAGATTTTGTTCATGAATAAATCAGCAAATCGGCAAAAGCTTCCAAAAATCATCAGCTTCTTTACCTACCTGTATCAACATGAACATACAGAACATAATTCTGGTAGAAAGTCCAGCCATCTTAGAAACATGTCAAATTAATTGTTACAAATTTGTCTTTAACATACTTTGACCTCCTCTGTCCTGCAGCTACTACTCCAGCCCCGTGGTGTCAGCCTCCTACCAAAAGCCTCTTTATGTTTCACCAAGTGCTGCGAAAGGCTACATGGGTCATCGTAGGCGCTCGCATTCTGTAGATGCCCAGCGCTCTCTCAACCGTTCTCTGGGCCGCGCCATCGCCGCCGTCAGCAGCGTGAGAGAGATGTCTGAGCGCATGGTGCACTCTCTTTCCTCAGGACTGCATCCACTCGCAAAATCCTGCACCTACTGATGCTGCAGCTTTACTCTATGCTTCCGTGTGACTTCTAGAGAAACCAGACTGCAGCTTGCAGTTCTTGACGTGAGATCTCTAGACACTCACATTTTAACCTTGGCAGCTGTACTGTGATGAGCGGTGATCGCACTGTTTACGTTAGTTTACACGCCCATTTTATGATAATTTTGTAATAATTTCAGATATTGGAAATAGGGTTCGTGTCGGTGTGTGTAAGATTTTGTACTGGGAAATATTCTTCTGCCTTTCTGCACTAGGTTTTATTAGTGCAGTTATGCACAGCGCTTCATTTTTAAAATGTCTTTGTAATAAATAATCTAAATCTGTTTTCATAATAGAAAATGCTGCTAAAATTAGTGGCCCATGAACAATTTAGGGAATTTGATTGGTTTTTTTATAAGCTTTGTGCCCTTAAATTGAGATTTGAAAATGCAGGAGCTCCAGAGTATCACAGATTCTGAATCCTGACAATGACGCAGTCCCATAAAAGCAAACCTGATGTGGTGTTAATCATGCTGCTGTCATTCAGAGTGACTCTGTGAGCTCAGGTATGCGGAAGAGGGTCGATAGCACTTTCCTTCAAGTGTCTCGCACTGCTCTGTGATGCCGCATGAGAAGCTGTTTAAAGCGTTGTTGTGGAAGCAAGAAAATTTACGGATTAGACCACAATAAATAAGCCAACAGCGCATAATGTTTAGTTAGGAAGTATGATAGTCTGTCATCAGAGCAGCATTGATCCATATGCAGTTTAATTAATAATCATGCTGGGAGAAATCTACCACGATTCTGAGAATTCATTGCTGTTTCGATTTTTCGTGACAAAATCCTGAAATTTTGTACTTTTGTATTTCGAAGATATTAAAATAGCTCTTAACACATCCTTCAATCATTTTGTACAGTAATTCAGCATCACTTTATCGACCTCGTTGCTGCAGGTATACGGCTGCCTTCCAGAAACTTCATACACTTGTGTAGGTAAGATGAATTGTATAGAAATAGCCTTTATTTGTCACATATACATTACAGCACAGTGAAATTCTTTCTTCACATATCCCATCCTTGGAGGTTTAGGTCAGAGCACAGGGTCAGCCATGATAGAGCGCCCCTGGAGCAGAGCCTTACTCAAGGGCCCAAAAGTGGCAACTTCGCAGTGCTTTGGCTTGAACCCCTGATCTTCCGGTCAACGACCCAGAGCCTTAACCACTTGAGCCACCACCACCCCTACTCTCACCCTACCATCCCAGAACTGCCCTTATTACCCTTTTATACATAACTTTCATTTTCCTCTCTGTTGATATGTGTGTATAACAAAAAAACCCCACCGACTCGTTCCTGGAATGGAAGCCAATTTATTGGACAGTCTTTATTACATCAGTACACATCGAGTTTACTTTTGTTTGTGCTTCAACGCTTGCAAACATGAAATCCCAGCAAAGATAAACAGGTTTAAAGACAGACTAACTTCTTATTTCTTAATATTTTCTCTGATAAATAAATTTGATATAAATTTACTCGACACACTCGGAGCTTTTACAACAGCGAACCGAAACATAAATCCAAAATAAACAAGCATTCGCATCACAGAAAACTCAATAGTGCAATATACAACCTGGTTGCAGGAGCAGAGGAATAAAATAGAATTAAATAGAAATAGAAGCAGGGGTGGGGGGAGGAGGAAATAAGAAGATGGGATTACATCTCTTTGCGAAGCCATTCACCAGTGGAAGAGTTACGTTGCACTAACAAACAGACGAACCAAATATAGTTAGTTGTTCTTGTTTTGTTTTTGTTTTTTTTTGTTGTTTTTTTTGTTTACTACTACAACTACAGCTCAAACATCACGAACACATTGGCTTCGCATTATTATTGAACGAAAAAAATAAAAGTACTACTTCACAGTTAGAAAGTCAACAGGGAGACGTTTTAACATCAACATATGGCATATATAACATCACACTACTCAGTGCATGGCCCGGTTTACTAGCCAATGATGAGACTTTAATCGGACAGGATAACAATACTGAAGTACAGCTGGCCCTTTTTTTTTTCTGTTGAGAATATTTTTCAAACATTTGCAAGCAATGGCCTTTTCGACACTAAAACGTGAAATTCTCTGCAGAGCAACAAAACAAACAGTCCAGGCGGGTAGATCCGCAGCCGAGGCCTTGACGAGGGCTGTTATTTGCATTCTGGAGCTATTTACAATTTGACTCATATTTTTTCCCCCTCATCAACCGCTTTGCTTCCTCTCCTCAGCAGATGCTCAGTCAGTGTCAAAAGTGTCTCTCCCCCCCACCTCGGATTTTAAAATGGCCACAAATAAGATTCCATGGCATGCACGACTATGAATCTAAAATCGGAGCTCTCGGCGTACAGCGTGACGAACGACAAGGAGTTCGCCATAAAGCAAGAGAAATGATACGAGGATAGATTCTCGAGTGGCACTCGCATCCACACGCCTGCCCCTCCCCCGCCCACGACCATGACAAATCACAGCGACGATCTAAGTTTCTACCGTTCACATTTACATTTCTGAGCATCCAATATCAATAGCAATATCAATATTTGGTTCTTTCTGTTTCAAATGGCGTTTGAGTATTTAAACCATATTATTATTATTTTCTTTTGACAGTTTAAACATTTGCATCCATTGGAAAACATGAGAATACTTACAATGATTCTTTTGCTTTTCAACATATTTTATATATATATTTATATATATATATATATATATCTCATATTTTTTTAGTCAGTGTTTCCATTGTTTATTTTCTTTTTTTTTCTTTCTTTTTTTACATTTTCTTTCAAGCAAGATGCATACACATTAATACAGGAGCAGGGGATTTGGGTGATCAGCTAGAGAAGAGAAGAGAGGGAGAGTTTTAGCTTGTCTGATCCTCGTCTGGTTTGTTCATGGCCTTGAGAGCGTCCAGGAGCACGGTAGGGGTGAAGATATGGGTCGAGCCTGCAGGAGTATAGGGACAGCACCCGCGGAGAAAGAGAGAAAATATATGCACACGTCAGAAGGCAAGTACAGGCAAGTGAGTTCACCTCCAAATGTGTTTTCAGCTGTTGTATCTAATTCCACGTAAAGACATGGCAAACCGAACGGACGTAAACGTTGGAGGAAACGGCGGTCTAAACGAATCATCTGATACAAACGTATCTTGTGAACAACGTCGCGATTTCTACAGATGATGTGTGCGGATTTAGCAAAGGCACGACAACAGATGTAGGTCAGCTAAATTGAAATGTGAGGGATAATCGCACCGCACACTAAGGCAGGCCTATGAGATTCAGAAAATAAAAATAAAAGAAAACAAAAAAAAAATTCTACTTTTATTCAGATCTGAATCTATCTTAGATAAAAAAGCTGAAGACACATTTCTTCCAAAGAAGAAAATATAACAAGTTCACAATTAATCAAACATTTGTGCCAACTGGATTATTTTATTATTATTATTATTATTATTATTATTATTATTATTATTTTTAATTGTGGTCCGAATCATTTCAAAAATGATTCTCAAAAAATATTCTTCGAGCCCAGCTGGAACAAAAGCTTGATTTATTTCTCTACATCCTTTTTTATTACAGTTGTTTGTTTCTTTAGCAAAGCTGCACATTTCATCGTTTCCTCTATCCTAAGATTTTCACTGTAAATATTATTCTAAAATAGTCAGGTTAAAACATCAGACAGTTCAGTGGGGTTGTTTTTATTTACAGCTCGCCAAAAAATCATAAAGAATCTGTGTTACAGGATTTAAATAAATCCAAGTACGTGTCAAGAGTCAAATTCTTGCTTGAATCTTTGTCACTAGTCCACTAAATCCACCTGGAGCACCTAACATAAACATGCAGCTTTACTGAGCTCTGGCTAGAATCACAATGAACTCTACCAGCAGCTAGATGAGTGTAACGAGTGTCATAAACCGCCAGAACAGAAACAAACTTTATATACATATATATGTGGAGTATAAAATGACCAGATAGTTCAGTAGGTGTTGAATGTAAGCAGTATGGGTTAGGGCTGGCATACTGCAAATGGTGTGATCGCTATCATTTCCAAAATCCAAAAATGATAAACCAATTTAAAAAAGGAGGCGGATATAGAAAGAGAATATCGCTTTAGCACATCAACTAGCTTCGTACAGCTACGATTACATATTTAGTTTGATTGCAGGATGATGAGAAATCAGGACAAAATCAATTCATTTTAATTCATTCAAAACAAATGAGATTTTATGCAACTAGATTTTTATCCATTCATAGTTACATTTAATATCGTGGAACATTAGTTTCTGTATCACTTACATTATAACAGTTAGACACCATCGTTCTCTTAAAATAAATAATTGGCTTTGTTTTTGTGGAACGTTTTCTGTCCATAGTTACAGCTTTACAAAGCTCTGGCACTGGAGACTCCTTCCATAAACGTTAAGGTTTCAGAAATCGTTCCCATATCAACAGTTAAACAATTTTTCTTTGCGAAATATCAGCACATTTTTTTAAAATCTCTATATTATCAGGACTAGATCATTGTATTCCCATATGAATTTTTTTTTTGTCAGGACGGGAACGTATTAATATTGATATTAATATGAAAAACTGTGGCTTGAATTGCAGCTAGAACTAATGCTTCAGCTGCTGTTATAGGAAATTAATCCACATGATTAAACATGAGGAAATTCAAAGAATTATTCAGCATCGTGAAATAATAAGTAGTAGCCTCACTAAAATGAATTTAAATCATTTCAGAGTTTGAAATGACTAATTATACTTAATATTTCAGCATTGGGCAATGAAGTGTCTGGAGGTTTTTTTTTTTTTTTACAAGACTGACCACTGAGATTTTTCCTGAAAGATGCACAAACACACCCAATACCATTTAGAATCCTATTTATTTTTTTAAACACAATTTTGTAGGATTTTTCTTAACCATTATAGTCACATGCTGTCCATATTGTACATGAAGTATTATTTTAAACATTCTCACAGGCCATGCTGCAATTTTAAAGCGGTATTAACAAATTAGCGAGACAATTGGCAAAAAGCAGGAACGAAAAGGAATATTTTTGCGTAGTGCTAAAGCATATCAAGAGAACGTAGCTACATTTCAAGCTTTGGCATCTGCAGACGGGTCACACGTTACTTAGCCCAATTGCTCCAGTTTCAAAATGCAGCAGTATGGAAATTGGCAATATGGCAGTTCTCCAAATGGAGAGTATATTTGCTGTGCGATCAGCGCAGACGCCCACTTGCTCATGTAGGGAGTGATGTTTGGTGGATTCGTTTGGAATAAAAAGGCAAAAAGAAAAATATATATCCTTCGAGTTATTCTGCTGAAATTCAGCATTAAAGAAAGGAGCCCTGTTGCTAATTTGGATGTGAATGATTTTCTCGGGTTGTTATGCATACATAGAGATATATAAAAAAAAAAAAAAACTGGAATTACGATTAATCTCTAGGGTAGATTAATCTGCAAACAAAACAAAAATCAAACATGACGGATATGAAATTTTTGGGTGTGCAAATGTAGGAGCTCCTCGTCACCCGAAAAAAACAAAAACAAGAAGAGGCACCACTGGGTTAGAGGGCGAATGCTAGGAAAAATGCAGGTTAATCCACCCGGCTGAGAGGAATGGGAACGGCAGGGATGGAGTCAGCACCCGTTGCATGGCTGCTCCAAAGAGGCTCCACTCGCTGCAGTCAGAATAATCCGCCAATCATGACCAACATCAACTCTGATCTGGCCACTGATTGGTCTTTAGTGAGCAGTGGGTGGAGCCTTCTTTAGACTGGCAGGTTGTCCATGCACTGAGGCGGAGGCCAACCGCTCATCTCTGCAAGGAGGGGAGTAAAACTGGAAGTAAGGAGGAAAAAAAAAAAAAAGAAACCCTTGTGCTGTGGGGATTCAGAAAGGGCTTCTTCGAGCGGCTGCCTTTACTTTGTCAGAGTGTGATTTCTCTCTCTTTCTCTCTCTCTCTTTCTCTCTCTCTCTCTCTTTCTCCCACCCTTTCCCTCGTTCTCTCAATCGTCTGAGGGAACGGGGTCCTCAAAGGACACCCTAGTGGACTCTCGGAAGTCGGGATGCTGCAGATCCTTTAGAAATTTGGTTGGGGTGAGCGTGTGGGTGGAACCTGCGGAGGAACAAAGGTGGCTTCACGCTCGGGTTATCATCAAAACACAGCATCCCCATTTTCTCTTTAGCCACCTTTCAGTCGTCTTGAAGAAAACAGGGGTTAAGCAACCATTTCAATGCATCCATTTCTCATAACATATTCAGCAAGCTCAGCGTTTATGCACTTAGATAGAATGTTTATTTGTGTTCTGTCTGAACAGCATGACTAGAAACCGTGTACATGACAAGTCATATACGATCTCTTCAAGCCTGGAAGGAAACTTTGAGCTTGACAACTTAAGGAAATTTGAGAGAAGACACAGATAGAGTCATATTAACAACTAAACACATAAAAGGAAATGAATCAGCTGAGGAAAGTTTGAACATATCGGTATAAAGGGGTTGATTTCCAAAATTGGTAAATATTTATTAAATATTAACTTCAGTTCACTAATACAATTGGTCGAGAAGCGTTCCAAGATATATCTTTGTCTACTTATCTGTGTCTGCCTACTGTTAACTGGAGTGTACTAATCAGTGTGAGCAAGCCAGTCTGCTATAAGGTACCAGTACCAGTAGCCGATCTGCTATAAAGTGAGTGGATTCTTTGAGATATATTTCCGTTAACACATTAATCTTTATTGGGTCTAAAATTCCACTTATGCTATATTAATCCCCTGATTGTAGAACTGTTGTACAAATGCAATATCACACTCCTGGTATTCAGCATAACCGTAAGGTGCAAAAATATTAATCGACCCCTCAAACTCTGATTCTTGTTCGTTCCTTGAAAGTACTCACTAAAGTAAAGTTAACCAGAAGCAAATATCAACACATTATTCAGAATGAAGAGATAATGTGCCGAAAAACAAGCCAAAAAGCAGAAGGTTTTTAACACTGCATTTACATTGACAAGGCATTTTCACTTATCCTTAGTAACTGCCCGGTCAGGGTCAAGACAGGTTCAATTTTGGGCTTTTTGTTTAGGCAGAAACAAATAAAAAATAATATTTCAGAAAGAAAACCTCTTCCAGACACAGGTAATGGCATTGTGTTACAGTGAGTAACACAATAGCTGCAAGAGCGGAGTATTTAAATCTGGTCCTGCTGTCCCCCCAAAAATTGGGATCTGATGGCCAGGAGTGTTTTCCATTAATTTATTAATTTATTAATTTTAGTTCATGACAGTGCTGGAAATCACAACCCAGCTTTATTAAAGTTATTATATTTATTCCTGATATTTATTACTGCCTTCTAAGCTGGTCACTTATTTATTATTATTAGTAGTAGTAGTAGTATTATTATTAACCATGTAAATGTAAGCAGGGTCACTTTGGACATAATAGGCTATGTATATTGATATATATATATATTTTTTTACAAAAAAACTCTAATAAACAGCCAGATTTTTAAATCAGACACATTAAAAGAAAGAGCCTAATATCTGAATAGTTTATCCAGATTATCCAGCCTTAAGCTTTGAGGTCCATGGAACTTTTTGGCTACAAGAAATTGAGAGCCCCTGGATTAAGGGGTTAAATCGGTATTGGCTCTGATTGCTTTCTGATTATGATTTCGTCTTACAATACCCAAAACACCATGGACACAGCAGAAATACACAAAGCAGATTATTGATCCGCTGATGTTTCTGCTTTAAAGCCTAAAAAGTCAAAGGTGCATACTGTGTGCTAGAGAACGTGTTTCAGTAAGAAGACATTTGTTTCTGGTGTAAACACACTTTCTAATCTCAAAAGGGCTCAGACGCCTTCGATTCGTATGTGACTGGAAATTAAGACCTTAAAAACTTTCAAAAAGGTTGTCTGTAATATAAAGGTTAATGTGTGTAAATGGTGTTTCCGCAGGTAGCCAGGATCACCGCCAGGCTACACACTCACCGATGATGGCCTCCCATTTTCCGTTGGCCTGTGTGACCTCATAGGCGCAACGCATCTCGCTGAAAGACACGCCACCGATGATGAAGACAATGACACGTGGCCCGGTGCGGTACTCTCCAGGGGTCTTATTCTTGTGCCAGTGGCCATATCGAGCACTGCCAGGAAAAGGGTCGTGTTAACAAGCAAGAAGCTGAACATCAGTAATCATCTGGCACCAAATACAGATGAGAAAATGATGGTCTAAACCTGTTGATCTTTACTCACATCCAAAAAATCCTTTTATGGTGTGAAGCTTTAGGCTATCTCTAATCAGGTCACATGAATATTTCATTTAGTGTCACCTATTTTAAGTAATATTATTTAAGAAAGGTGTGCAATAATGAATTCCACGGGCAGTACGTTTTCTCGAAGCATCAGTGATCGCTTAGTGATGTCTGCACTCTATCACTCAAAAGCAGTGTGTGTGTGAAGAAATAAGCACGAATCGATCATTATTCTGCTCGACTCTCGGCTCTCGTTGCCGTTTTTATTGCCTTTTTACTCTATGCTATGTATTTTGTCATTACATAGCATTTTCTTATTACTAAAATGTGTCACAGTTTTGTCAGTGGAAAACGATTAGATAGAAAAATCTCTTGAGTGTATCATAAATGCAGGGGAAAAAAGGTACATTAATGCCTTTGTGTCCTCTCATGGTCCAGGCCTCATGGTCCATCACACATTATATTGATTTCTGTTCTCTCTCTCCCTCTATGCACAGAGATGACTATTGATCCGTCGTGCTTCAGCCTTTCCAGTGAATGCTTCTGTGTGTTTGTGTGTGTGTGTGTGTACCTGACTGCTGAGGTGCTGAACGAGGAGGATGAGCGAGTCGAGATGTAAGGGTAGTGCTTGGTGTCCAGCTTGTCATCAATGGCATCCTGTGAAATCCATGACGTGTGTATAGTCGTGATACAGAAAAGTAGAATTAAAGTGAAAGCAATAAGGTGTGTGTTGCACTGATTTTCCTCTCCCCCAAGACACAATCACAATAACACACACCCCCATGTGGGTTATTGCTTTTATACACAGCCAGGCTGAAGAGTGGGCGTGTTTTTACCTCTATGATATCCTTCACCAGCGGGGTCCAGCGAGAGAGCTGGTAGGTCTGCTCACTCACACGCTCCTTGCGGTCCATCTTCTTCCCCCGGCGCAGAGTGGACTGGAGCAGAAGAAAGCACATGGGAGAGAAGGTGAGCACTGAGCAGAAAAACAGCGAGCAAGGCGTGAAGACAAAAAGGGAAGAGCGAGCGTCTCACGTCTGTGATGATGGGGACACCCAGGTGAGCCATGTTGGTGATGATCTCACTGTCCTCAGGGGGGATCTGTGCATGCTGGATCAGCTTGTTCAGGTTCTCCTCTGTGATTCCTAGTGATCACACACATACATGCAATACAAACACACACACACACACACACACACACAAAATTAAAAGGATTACTACTGAAACACAACAGTGTGTAGTGTGTGTGCTTGTATGTGTGTGTGTGTGCGTGTGTGTGTGCTTGTATGTGTATGGGTGTGTACAGTATGTGTGTGTGCGCGTGTGTATATGTGTGTGTGTTTGTGAAAGTGTGTGCATATATGCTTGTATGTATATGTGTGTGTGTGTGTGTGTGCTTGTACGTGTATGTTTGTGTGCATGTGTGTGTATATATATATATATATATAATATATATATATATGTGTGTGTGTGTGTGTGTGTATGCATGTTTGCGTGTGTATGTGTGCTTGTATGTGTGTGCATACGTGTGTGTATGTCTGTGTCTCCCTCACCATTCTTGAGGAAAATATAGAGCAGGATGATGCGAATCTTGTCGTAGGTGCTGACGTTGGCATCAAGCAGGATGGGCACGATGGCCCTCATGGGGTCCTTAATCTTCTCCCCTTCTGCATCTGTTCCCATGGCCAGGTCCTGCACAACACCAAGAGTGTAAGTGTTTGTTAACACTATTTAAATAGGAAAAATAATGCATACCAAATCACATTAAGCATTATAAAACATTTTAACTACTAAACATTTCATGGGAGCGCGGTGGGGGGGTGGGGGGTTGTCAGGTCTATGAATCATCACTGGAGCAGATTCGCAGCTTAAGGAACTGAGAAGTAGAAAAATAGAGAAGTTGAAGTACGTCTACCACGTAAAACATAAACCATGATTAGGTTGTTGTTGTAGGAAAATAATCAGCAAGGTCCTGGAGCTGCTGTAAGAGGAATAAAACCTGGGAAAATAATCAGTCACGGTTAAGTGTTCTCGAAGTGCGAACACACTACTAATAAACAGAACCCGAGTCAGTGTGTGTGGGCTGCAGTTATGATTTCTGACGCATGTGCTACCTGCTCAACACGGCACAGCTTGTCCACAGTGCCCTGATAGTGCTTCATGCAGTCTTCCGCCAGCTGCAGGTGAGTAGAGTACTGCGGAGACACGAGCGTTTAAGTGTTAATACCAACATGATTCACACTGTGCTCTTTTTTTCCCCCTCTATTCGTCCCGTATTAGTCGTCGATGTCCTCTCTCACCTTGCTGAGCTCTTTCTGGTACTGCGGCATCTTCTTCAGCATCTGAGACAAATCCCTCAGCGTGGTCTGAAATGCAAAATAAACACTTAAATACCTGCATTTTAGTAGAGGAAGCACAAGCCTAAAATAGTCCATCATGTTCCTGGTGCAAATAGCAACCTTGCATGAACATGAGTGTGTGGGAGTGTGTGCTGTCAGGAATATTAAACTGCTGGGTCCTGGGAGAGTGTTGTGTTGAGATGAGTCAGCCATTACAGCGCAGCTCAGCTCATCGCACACAGCACTACAGAACATTCACCTACATACTGTATTCTTCCTGTCTTCCTGTACCTTATCTCCAGTGTTCATCCGTTTGCTGGCTGAGAATTCCTTCAGAGATTTCGTCACCTCCCTGTGAAGGAACAAAGCCCATTTTAGTCAAGTGGTGTTGGTTCTTCTTCTAGAAAAGATCCAACACTAGAGAAGGTTCGAGAGGACGGCTACTCACTGAGACACCTCGGCGATGTGTTTGTGCCTCAGAGACACCCAGAGGTCATCGTCCTCGTGGAGCAGCACTTCTTTCTCCCGAGAGTCTCCCATTCCGCTGGTTTCATACCTGCAGTACAGCACATCAACATCACTCCATTATCAGGTAGAACCAGAAACTCCAAATTGAATTTTGTAGTCGATTTGTCGCTATGGCATTTTCACAAACATTGTCACCAATTTGCTTCCGAAATCCGATCAGCTTGGTTCCAGTGTAATGCTACAGCATACAAAGATATCCTGTCCTATTGTGTGTTTGTGTGAGCAGCTGCAACACACTCCCATTCTCTCAGGTAGCGTAACGTCTGAGTCTTAAATCATTCCCTCGCTCATTCACTATTTACTCTATATATACTAGACTGTTCTAGTATATAGAGCACTATGTATATAATGTGTGTATATGTATACATGCTCATGAGACACATCATCGTAACTTCATATAAACGACTACCCACCAAACTGAAAACTCAACAGTATAAAAATAGTTAGCCTGACGCAGTGTTTGTTGGATTTAGTGGTTCAACATTTATATTAAATATACATTTATCCACCTATCCATCCATTTTCTGTACCATTTATTCAAGACAGGGTTCTGGAGAGCCTAGAGCCTCAAGCAGGGTACACCTTGGACAGGGTGCAGAACACAATCTGTCTCTCTCAGACACACACACACACACACTTTTACACACTATGGACGATTTAGAGATGCCAGTCAGCCTACGGCACATGTCTTTGAACTGTGGGAGGAAACCGGTGTACCCGGAGGAAACCACTGAAGCACAGGGAGAGTATACAAACTCCACGCATTTAATGCCCAATCCCAGAGGTGTACGGCTAATTTGCTACCCAGTAAGCCATCATGGCCCTTATTTACAGTATGTAGCTGCTACACTATATTGGCAAAAGTTTTGGGACGTCTGCCTTTACATCTACATGAATTTAATATGGAGTTGACCCGCCCTTTGCAGCTATAACAGCTTCAACTCTTCTGGGAAGGCTTTCCACAAGGTTTAGGAATAATCACCAAAGGTGTTCTGTTGGGTTGAGGTCAGGATACTGTCACATTCATCTTTATCGTAAACAGATTTCAGCCAGCTTTCCTAAAAAATCAAACTCTTACTTGTAGACATCGTTTTCAATAGGCAGCAGATCGTAGCCCATGGCCTGGAAGGTGAGCTCGTGAAGGACAGGAGAGACGGGATCAAAAGCCCTATCCAGAATGATGAGCTGCGAGCGAGCCTTGTCAGGACCCTGTGCACAGAAACAGTTTTAGCTACAAGAACTAACAGCGACATCAAGCCTCAGCTTAGGCCACTAGTGGAGATCCTCACCTCTCCCATCGTGGGGTCATCTGCCTTGTAGGCATCCAGTTTGTCCTGCACCAGCTGAGCCAGTGTGGCATTGTCCTTGTACTCGCTGCATTGATGGACAAAGAGATAACAGACACTCAGACTGTAGGATATAACAACGAAGAATCTCCTAATAAGAACGCGACGCAAAATATTTATATCTCTGTATTCACAAGTAAATGATCCCTTAAATAAATGCATGCTATTAATGCCATATTTTATTTTGTTCTTTTAAATGCCATTTATATAATGTCTTATTTTTATTTGCCATTTAAAGCCTACTTTATTTGCACATACTTTTAAATTGTACATTATTTGTAACTAGATTAATTAAATGTGTCAAATCACAGATTTATGAGGATTTTTAGTTCTAATGTGTTTTTATTTCTATTATAACAATTTATTTACAGACACCTATTTATAATCAAAGACTAATAAACGTATTAAAACATTGTTTATGTAAAGAGATATATGGTGAACTGTTTACTGTAAGGATTTTTATTGATTTAGGAAGGAAGGAAGGAAGGAAGGAAGGAACAGATGGAAGGAAGGCACAGACTGAAGGAAGGAACAGACCGGAGGAAGGAAGGAAGGAAGGAAGGAAGGAAGGAACAGACTAAGGGAAGAAAGGAACGGAAGGAAGGAAGGAAGGAAGGAAGGAAGGAAGGAAGGAAGGGAGGAAGGAAGGAAGGAAGGAAGGAAGGAAGGAACAGAATGAAGGAAGGAAAGAAAGAAAGAAAGAAACAAACAAACAAAAACAAACAAATAAACAAACAAACAAACAAATGCAAGAAAGAAAGAAAGAAAGAAAGAAAGAAAGAAAGAAAGAAAGAAAGTAGGCAGTCAGGAAGGAAAGAAAGTGTTATAAAATTATAGGTTCACATATTGTTCAAAGCTTTAAATTGAACAGCCTTAGGCATTAAAGCTTCTCAGTCTGGATGATTCTGAGGCTGAATATTAACGGCTCGAAGCAGCAGGATGGACTGAGGTATTAGTTTCTCACCCACGGTATCGGACAGCAGGGTACTCCTTGAGCGTGGCACACAGAGTGGCCAGCTGCTCAGCTAGCCTTTCCATCACTGGGTTCTTCATCTGAGTCTTGTGGGGGCTGTAGAAGCTCTGGAAGGCATCGGGGTTATCCAGAGAGTACACCTGGATACACAGGCATAAATATTCATCACTATATGCTTCACATGAAAATGATAGAATGAACGACTGAACTGCTGTGATTAGCTTCTCTCTCTCTCTCTCTGTCTGTCTCTCTCTCTCTCTCTCTGACTGTCTGTCTGTCTGTCTCTTTCTCTCCATCTCTGTTTCTCTGTCTTTCTCTCTCTCTCTGTCTCTCTCTCGCACTCCTTCTGTCCTGTCTCACTTTCACTCTCTCTCTCTCTCTCTCTCTCTCTCACACACACACACACACACAATGCAGTGACAGCAGTGACACACAGCCTTTCCTTCCTGCCTTTGTGTTTCCTAAACCTCTCAGATTTTTTTTTTATCTCCCCTGAACTCCTGCCATCTCTCCTTCCTCCCTCCCTCTCTCTCTCCCTCCCTCCATCTCTCTCTCTCTCTCTCTCTCTCTCTCTCTGTCAGGAGCAGTGTGCTGTGCTTCTCCACCATCCCCTCCCCCAAACCATGTTCGCTCAGATCACCGCCCTTCTGTTCAGATGAGTTCTCCTTGATGCCCGTCTTTTCCCCATTAACCCTCTCTTGCTGGTGATCAGGCAGAGCATTAGCCAATAGCGTGTCTCTTAGGAGGCTGGTTTGTTAGGTCATAAGGTGCAGCATCACGCCGGAAGCAAGGCAGAGCTCCTCTGACTCCATTGAATTAATCATTGCAGACAGCATCAGAAGCAAAGCATTGTGGGCCAGACTGCCTCACAGTGTTATAGCCTTACAGCTCTGCAACTCTCCCAATGAGTCACTGTCTGTATTAAAGTCTATTCTCCTCTTTACATATAGAGGATATAACATTTCTCACTTCATGTTACTATTACTACTATTATTACTCAGTTCCTCCAGGATTTCGCTGAGATTTTTTTGTGAGAACAAAAAAAGTGTTCTCAAAATTTGCAGAAAACTCGATTGCAAAATTGCCAGCACACGATTCTTCTCGTTCTCCTACCAGTGAAGACGCACATGTAATTATCTCCGATGGAGCGTTGTGATGAAGTCACATGACGCGACTTGACCTAAGTCTGTGGAAAGTCTGTGGTCATCTTTTTGCCAGATTTTCTGTTCATTTCTATGATCACTAAATCACGAAATCCTGGAGTAACTGATGACTACTACCATTCCATCTCCTTCTATTAATACTACCAATATTATTATTTCTACCATTATTATTACTACTAATATTAGAAATATAGACTTTATACCTTTTTTTTTTCAGAAAGAATAAATGTTTTTTTGGTACTTTTTTGTTTTTTTTGACACCGAAATAAGTAACCTGTTTAGTATTAAGCAATAACGGCCATCATTGAATATTTTATTTAGATCTTTTTTTTTAGCTTTTATGTTGCTTTTTTGTATCGCGATTATGTCTACTATTTCTTTTACTACTATTACTACTGCTACTGCTAGCACTTATGCATTAGTAGGTACCAGGCCTTTCCAACTCATCTGTACTTACTGGGGGTGAATTGTGAGTGACTAAATTGGGAGACATGGAGGACAGTGTTTTCAATCTCTTCTCACCTGTGACTCGTACGGCAAGAAGGCAATGTTGATCTCATTCAAGGACTTGATGCACTTTGCAGCGCGACTCTTCACCACTTCATTGAAGAGCGGATCTGGGCAAGCTGTAGGTCAATCATAACATTTACGGTTACAGCGTTCCATTTTTATGTAGTGACAAATGACAACACATTCCACAACACAACATCTCTAAAACATAATACAGTGGAACCTCGGCATACGAATTTAATTTGTTCTTGAGGCGAAAATTTGTATTGGGAATATTAGGAAATAATGTAAATGCAGATAATCCATTCCAGCCAACCAAAAATATGACCAATATTACCAATATGAATCGTATGTAAACTGTATGGCTGCTTACAAAGAATTGACCCAAGTCAAGCATTCCATGGCAAGGGTCCTCACAGGAAATGGTGCCACCAAGCTTGAGCTAAAAATAGAGCACACCACCCACGCCACCAATCTGGCAACACAAAAACGCCCAAAAAATCACCTAGGTTTTGAACGCATGCTGAAGGCAACGCTGATATCATGGATTGAATCTCAAAAAATTCGTAAACTTGCGTCAGTTGGCTTCACTTGACTTTCCCCTGACGCAAACAAGTTTTGAACGGCTCCTGGAGGTACGCGCAACTTAGCCATCGTTCGTTTCGGTTCGTTCGTATGCCAAAAATGCTTCGTATGACGTAGTTTTTCGTATTGCATTTTTTTTGCAAATTTCTTGCAAAATTTCATTTCTTAAGGTGAAAATTTGTAAGGGAGGGCATTCATATGCCAAGGTTCCACTGTTTGTCTGAAACTCTCTTTATTCAGTAATTGGTTTCTGGAAAAGTGTATATTATTAATGGGGATATAAAGAAAAAAAATGAGTTGAAATTGTTATTTCCTGTTCCTAAAGGTATTCAGATAGTAAATTTACTGTGCACTGAGCTCTGACACTCACAATCGGTGAAGAATACATGAGCTGCTCTGTATTTTGACGAATGGGGATCCTTAAAGTCACTGACGAGCGTCTGCACAGACTGGAAAAAAGACAAGAAAATAAGTGTTAAGGGTAAATACGCGAGTACGTGAGTATGAGCATGCACTGTAAAGACGTGAGCGTGCATGTTGCCATGGCAGCCACGGTAGCCCATGGTAATGCAGAACCGGAGATTGTTTGTGTAGGCTGAGTCAATACTGTGTTTGGTGATGTGGTGCTTCATACAGCATGTGACATATGGTCAGTGTGAGCCGTGTGAACAGACTTTCTCCCTGCTGAGTGACTAAAGATAGACAGGAGCTGAAGTGCTTTTAAGACTGGTTGATGTAGTGTAGCTGTGTGTGTTGGGGGGGGGTATACCATCTGCATGTATGTCTATTGTTTAGTTCAATTTTTTATGATGGTCCTGCCTTGATGATGTAAGGGATTTTAGCAGATGGAGAGACAAGGCTCATACCTTCTCAGTAGGGGTGATGAGGTAAATGGCCTCCAAGGTGGGTAGAGGCTCTCTCCGCTTCATTATGTCCTCCACAACTGAAGAAAAGAAAAATTACAGGACAATCATGATGGAGAGACTGCATGATGTAATACATTTGCCATACTTTTTCTTTGTAGTCCCTTTTCTATGCAATCTCTAAAGTTTCAATCCCATTCTCCAAAAGTATTGGAACAGCAGAGCCAATTCTGTTGCCTTTGCTACATGCTGAAAACATTTAATTTGAGGTCAAACAATATATGTGAGATGATAGCTTTCATTTCCTGATATTTTTATCCAGATGTGTGAAACAATGTAGAGCATGATACCTTTCGTGATTGACCAAACCATTGAGCAAAAGTATTGGAATGGATAGTCTTGCATATCCCTTGCATGCAGTAATTGTTTCATGCCGGTGTCCTGCTGACATCACCAAACTGCTGCATTCTTGTTTTGTGTTTCTTTTAGAGGCTTGCAGCACAGATTCTTTTCAGTTTCAGGGGTCTCCTCTCCAGGAGGTGAAATGTTGCTTATTTGGGGTTAAAGAAACATTCCACTTTTTTCCTCCTGATGAAGTTCTTTGTTGTGTTTTGGATCATTGTCTTGCTGCATGATAAAGTTTCTCAGAAATAATCTTTCATACGAAAATATCTTCAGTGTGAACCTTCTTGTTCGAATACTTTTGGCAATGTAATACAGACAAGGCTTTTAAGACATTTCCCTGTACTGATAAGCCCAGTTTTGAAAGAAATACACTATTAATGGACCCATAAAATGGTTCTTGAAGTTTAATTAAATATATAATTTATACAGTTCCAAAGCTTATACTTAACAGGTTTGCTCAAGACATATGCAAAACTTTAAATTCTTCTAGGTCAAAGAAATTATTGAGATGAGCTCTAATTCTGTATCTTTAACCAATTCAAAGATTATTGAGAGTAGTATTCTGGCAGATACAGTGGGACAATATGCATAATAAGTGACAGTGTTACAGTAATGTATTAGAAGGACGTACTTGTGATGCCCTCTGTCATAATGTCAGTCATCTTGCAGCAGGAAGAAAGCATTCTCATGCTCAGCTGGTCCACCACCAAGGCCTGAAGACACAACATACAGGTTAGCCAGAGAAACGCAACGGTTAATAACCCTGGCCACAAATCAATCCAATGTTCATGTTAGCAGGCTTCGCTTGTGTTGCTTGTTTTTTGTGGCTACCATTATCGCTTCTGGGTGTGCACTGCGTTATGTTTTTAAGTTTCAATGAACAATAGTAGGAGCTATGTAAACTTCTAAAGCTAACTCTATTTATCCAGAGGCTACAAAATGGGAATTGCGCCTGTTTTGTTGCGTCCGTGTTCAGCACTGAATGTCTTTATCAGGTCAAATTTGAGGTTAATGGCTCATGTGGAAAGTAGACACACTTTAAGCGCTTTATGTATTTTTCATACGTATTTCTGTTTGTACTTAAACAGATTTATACTTAAACAACTATTAGGGCGCAATATGTTCATAGAAAAGTTCCCAAAAAACAAAAACGTTTTTTTACACATGCAAATGTTTCTATCTCCAAAGTAAATGATGATCAAACCCATTTCTGCTCTCTGAGATACCCCAAGTGCTTGTTCATACAATCTTCAACCACTAAATTTCTGTGTAAGCTTATCCAACAGAGGGGAAAAACAAGTTTATTTCCATTCTGTCGGTGGACTGGAACACCAGTGTACTGGTTAGAAGTGTTACAAACAAATGAAACAGCACACTAATCAGTATGAGAACTGGTTATTTTATTTGTTTGTTACATGCCACACTTTATTCTAGCAAAACAAGCTAACTGTACTTGCTATGTACACTCAGGTGGTGCTAATGATCTATGCTACTTCCTTCTAGCTTTAGTTTTCTTTCTAATGTCTTTATACATGTTTAATGAAATGTCATTTATGAGAAGGCAAGCTTAAAACATGGTCATAACTTTTTCTTCCATTTATGTGCTAACTAAAAATTTCTCAAGAACTTAGCGATTTTGTGATAGTAACACAAAATCAAGCAAACTCAACATAATATTTTAAAAGATTACCACAGATTTGGCGCAAGACACATTGTGTAGCTTCACCACAACAAACATTCAGCCAAAGCAAGCTTCAATTCACGTGTCTCGAACAAGAGTACAGGTATAAACTGCTTCAAGTTTACAAGAAAAATCTTATACAAAAAAATACAAATACAATTTTTTGAGAAAATTTGCAAAATCAAGTGTTCACCAAATCACAAACACAAACTAAACAGAAATGTCAGACCAAATTACACGGGAATTTCAGAATTTCATGCGCCGAACTTTGTGGAAACAGTTTGGGAATGACCCCTTCCTGTTCCAACATGACTGCACACCAGTGCACGAATCAAGGTCCATGAAGATGGATGACCATCTCGTCCACCATCAGTGCCTGACCTCACAAATGCGCTTCTAAATTCCCATAAACACACTCCTAAACCATGTGGAAAACCTTCCCAGAAGATGTTATAGCTGCAAAGGGTGGGCCAACTCCATATTACATTGATGTGCATGTAAAGGCAGACGTCCCAAAACTTTTGCCAATAATGTAATTATGCATGACGTGCAAGAAGTGAAATAACTATAAAGATGGTTCAAATAATCAGAAATATTTAATGTAGTAGATGGAAAAAAATAAGTTAGCATTTCAGGTTTTTTTTTATTATCAGGATGAAACATGCAGGAAAGAACATTTAAGTAAATGAAGTCTTTAACCTTTAGCTACTAAAGGAATGAACCTGACTGTGAGGTGAAGAAATGCACTATTATGTGATCCAGACATTCATGCTCAATTTCATTTGCTTAGTGAGACGATCACACCTACCTTCCATTCTCCCTTCTTCTTCACCTTCTTGATCACATCATTCATAATCTCTGTAAAAAAACAAAAACACACCATGTGTCATAATTTTTTCTATCAGACAAAAACAAATGCTTTAAAACTCACTCACTGCACAGTCATTTTCGAAATCCTTTCTTCATGACCATCATTACAAGTATGACATGTTGTGATATATCGGTGCTGTAAACACATTTAGATGTTACACAGATTTCATTCAGCTGCAGTAAGATGTTACTTTAGTCACAGTTTCTATTAGCCTCCACCTCCATGGAACAGAAAGCTTCGTGCCTAATGGCCCATGAATGAGTATAAACGCTGGGGTTTGAGAGAAAAATGAGGATAGTGGTCACCTCCCAACAAGAACACACACATGCACACGCACATGCACACACACACATGGGTTATATTACATTAATTCTGGTAGTCATGTCGAGACAATATGCAGACATCCCCTTTAAACATATACACACACCTGTTCATATTATCCTGCTTATCCAGTTACACATGTGTCTGATCTGCTCTCTTGCAGGTACACACACCCGCCCAGACAGACACATACACCCTTATATACATATGCATTTACATATAATCTGTATACTTAACTATGCAAAACCCTTATCCCTTTTTATTTTTTATTTCAGCTCCTTATTCAGTTTATCACCATATTTATTAACACCCTGTCATAAACTACAATACAATGAAAAGGGAATGTATGTAGTGTTAAGTTGACTTAATTTTAGTTAAGTTGTCTTTATTTGTCACATATACATTACTGCACAGTGAAATTCATTCTTTACATAGTCCATTCTTGGGGATTGAGGTCAGAGCATAGGGTGGGTTGGGGGCCATGCTCAAGGGCCCAATGGTGGCAGCTTGGCAGTGCTGGGGCTTGAACCCTGATCTTCCAGGCAACAACCCAGAACCCAGATCACAACACATTCAGCCAAAAGCTCTCACATGCGTCAAACATGAGTACAGCTATCACAGAAAGTAATTACGTATGTGTCTCCATTGGGAGGAGTTTAAAAGAAGAATACTGTGCTAGCAAAATTTGGCATTTCAATAAATAAATAAATAAATAAATAAATAAATAAATAAATAAATAAATATGCAAGTTGCAATTTTGGAAAAAAAAGTGTATATATACATATATATATATATATATATATATATATATATATATTTTTTTTTATATGATTGATTGATGACTGATTTTAATACCTAATCATTTATTTGCATGTAATTTAAAATGATCAGCTCATGTCATCCACAGGAACATTTTTGGTAAAAAAAAAAAAAAAAAAAAAGAAAAGAAAGAAAGAATTTAATTGAAACAACGCACCAAAAGTCCAATTACAAATGTTATATTTTATATATTAGAAATTAAAAATAAATAAATAAATAAAGGGTCAAAATGAACATCATATACTGTGCAATAAATTCCTTTATTTTAATTTGTCAATTTTATTTCCTATTTTTTCAAAGACGTTCATTAATATTAGTTAATTAATTACTTTTCATAAGTTTAATTAGTTTTTCGGAATATTGTGCTGTCAAGAAACAGCTTTTATATATATTATTATTATTTATTATAAAATTTCAGAATATAAATGCTATAATTTAAATGTAGCTCTAATGAGACGGTGGTGAGGCCCCATGAGACAATTTGAGGAAGAAACCTTGAGAGGAATCAGACGCAAAGGGATAAATTCACCAGATGTGATTATAAATCATTTCCTTCTCTAACTATGTACAATAAGTGTAATTGTGTAACCATGAAATTCATTCATTTTAACCTGAAGTCTATCTTGAAGATAACAGCTGTTCACTGATGATGACTTGAGTATAAATCTGTTTATATTATTCATAGCCCAAAGCCATCCTCATGGTTTCTAGGTGGTCCAATCCATAGCAATCCTGTGTATCTAGCAGTATTTTGATGTACCAAACCTCTAGAGGAGAAAGCACACTCTGGAAAACCTGGAGGAAGCATTTGCACATACATGGAGAAAGTACACAGGCTGAACCGGAGTTTGGGAGGAAAACAGGGAGGCTGGAGCTGTGAAGCAGCAACATCTCTCATCTCGTCATTAGTGTGAACAGCGATCAAAAATTATTTGCTGTCAAATATTTCCACACGGCCTACATTAGCTCTGTTGATCTGCTGCTCAAGCTGTTTGCTAGCAACGCCCTTAACACTCAACTGCTCAAATGTATAAATAATAGAAAAGTCTGTTCTTGAAAAGAGCATAAATGTATATTTATATGAGGTTATTGGTGCATGCTTTATTCCAAGAGTTAGACATCATTTATTGGATAATCGCTCTGTCTCTATCTTGCTTTCTCTCTCTCTCTCTCTCTCTCTCTCTCTCTCGTCTCTCTCTCTCTCTCTCTGTGTCTCTCGTGCGCTCTCTCACTCTCGCTTTGTCTCTCTTTCGTTCTTTCTCTGTCTCTCTCTCGCACTCTCTTGCTCTTTCTCTGTCTCTCTCTCACTTTGTCTCTCTTACTCTATCTCTCTCACTCTTTCTCTGTCTCTCTCTCACTCTATCTCCGTCTCGCTTTCTCTGTCTCTCTCTTGCTGTCTCCCTCTCGCTTTCTCTGTCTCTCTCTCACTCTGTCTCCCTCCTGCTCTCTCTATCTCACGATCTGTCACGATCTCTTTTGCTCTTTCTCTTTCTTGCTCTCACTTTCTGACTCTTTCTCTCACTCTTCTCTCTCTCGCTCTTTCTCTGTCTCTCTCTCACTCTCTTGCTCTCTTTCACTCTGTCTCTTGCTCTTTCTCTGTCTCTTTCTTGCCCTCTCTTGCTCTCTCTGTCTCTCTCTCAATCTCTTTCGTTCTTTTTCTGTCCTCCATCTCTCTCTCTCTCTTTCTCTCTCTCTCTCTCTATCTGTTTCTGTTAAGCTCCTGAGATACCTCTGCTCCTGACCCCATCTGCTCTCTAGACCTGTCTGATCCATCCTGGTGCCTTCTGGTTGGTGTTCTAGCAATCAGTACTGTGTTAGAAGCCTAAGTATTAGCATTGCCATTGTTTAAACAACATTAGCACGATATGTGAACAGGATTATGACTTTATGATCATAACCCTGTATATAAGACATGAAAATAACCATGATAATGACTTTACTATTATAAGGCTCTTAATGATGAATGGGAGATTAAAGGGAGATATGACAAATCTGAACGTTCTTGAATAATTAAATCCAGCTTAGTTATATGCTGTATGAGGATCCAGATGTGTAAAGCTGATGAAGACATATGGTAGAAAATTTCCAGCTGCTGTTGCAGCCAATGATGTTTCTACCAAGCCCCAGGGGAGTGAGTGCTCATGCAACCTACAAATTTGAGCATTTGTATTTTATAATATTTTTTGTTGCCTTCCGCATGCGTTCTAAAGCTACGTGATTATTTTGTGCGTTTTTTTTGTTGACAGATTGGTGATGTGGGCGGTCTGTTCTGTTTTTAGCGCAAGCTTGGTGGCACGACTTCCTGTGAGGAGCCTTGACATGGAATGCTTGGCTTGGGTCATTTCTTTGTAAGCAGCCATACGGTGTACATACGCTTCGTATTGGTAATATTTTTGGGTGGCTGGAACAGATTATCTACATTTACATTATTTCTTATAGGAAAATTCATTTTGCAATACAAATTTTCATCTGAAGAACTCCAGAACGAATTAAATTCCACTGTAACATATAAATCAAATCACTGCTGTGGAGGATGGCCCACATGACCGGCCTGGAGATACACGGGATAGCTGTGGATGAAGATGGCTTGAACTCCATGAGTGAAGAGCTGATACCTTCAACAAAACTGACTTCATGTTAAAACTAGAATGAATTTCCTGTAGTAACAGAAGAGAATGCGTAAACTATCCCTTGTGAATCTGGTTCCTCTCAAGCTTTCCTCCTCATTATCATTGAAGGTTTTCTTGCTACCATCACCTCTGGCTTGCTCATTAGAAATGAATTAAAATGTATATCCTGAATTGATATTTTTCTCGAAAGCTGTTTTTGACAATATCCATTATAAAACGAATAATCTGAATCGAATTCGTTGATTTATTCCTAATTAATATTCAGTACAAGCTTCTCAGTAATCTTCTTACATGCTAGATAACTCAATCACTGTATTTTGGCCAGTATTGAAATATAATGAATATTTCATGCCTGGCATTTAGAAATGAAACGGAAAGCCACGCTAGCCCCGTGTTGCTAAAAACGGCAAATCATTCAGTGCCATCGCTTCAGGCATCACGCTCGATGTCGGTGTCTGGCGACGCTGCAGCCTGGAAGAGGAAAAGCTGAGATCTGAAAGCTCAAGGACATTAAAAGGCAGCGTTATATAAACACAGAAAGGCGTGCTATCTTCATCATCAGCCTGAGATAGTGTCACAGGACAAGGTCAGAGGACAAGGAAAGTTAATCTAGTTTAAATAGAGGGGATGCTTATTTCTGTAGCTGATCTTCTGTCTAATCTCGCTGTCTCTTTGTACGATTTGCTCTTATATTCGCTCGTAATCCTGTGAGTCCGGGATTTAACCGAGTCGTCTTTAAAACCACAATTAGCCTGATTACTGCACTGACCATCCAGCTGCAGTGTTACGATAAATAATCTCAGGCTCTTTGACACAGACGGAGTTAAGCCCTCCAGCTGGCTGCACATGGATTATAGCTGTTGATGTTGATGTCGCAGCCAGGTTTATTCCACTGGTTTGTGTGACAGGAGGCTATTTTTCCTGCCAATGAAATAATGAGCTAGTGATCAATCTACACATCCTATTATTCAAAACGTCACGCCCCGTGATCTCCTGTCGAAGTGAAAGGCCTTCCTGTATAAACATGTTTGAAAAGGCTCCTGTATTGTGTGGTAAAAAGGCGTGTTCTCATATTACCGTGTCAGCTGCGTATTACAAAAAAAAAAAGGAAGCATCACGATGCGATGCTTTGTTTGTTCTCATCTATTCGTCATCCTGTGTGTCTGAATTACAGCCTCAGACATCAGCTCCAGGTTCCTCTGCCTTTCAGTGTTTAAGCCAAACGATATTTTGTTTCATTGTGGTGTTTCATGATATAATTTTTAATCAAGACGCATAAATATACGCATTCTCAGAACAAATCATTTTTCAATTCAGCATTTATTTGTCACAAAGCAGCCTCACAGATATATACCGACTAGGCATGACCACCTGCCTAATATTGTGTTGGTTCCCCTTTTGCTGCCAAAACAGCCCTGACCCGTCATACACTGTGTATTCTGACACCTTTCTATCAGAACCAGCGTTAACTTTGAGCAACAGTAGCTCGTCTGTTGGATCGGATCACACGGGCCAGCCTTAACTCTCCATGTGCTTCAATGAGACTTGGCCACCCATGAACCTGTTACCGGTTCACCACTGTTCCTAATTTGGACTACGTTTGATAGATACTGACCACTGCAGACCGGGAACACGCCACAAGAGCTGCAGTTTTGGAGATGCTCTGATCCAGTGGTCTAGCCATCACTATTTGGGCCTTCGTCAAACTCACTCAAATCCTTACACTTGCCCATTTTTCCTGCTTCTAACACATCAACTTTGAGGACAAAATGTTCACTTGCTGCACAGTATATCCCACCCACTAACAGGTGCCATGATGAGGAGATAATCAGTGTTATTCACGTCACCTGTGACCGGTCATAATGTTATGCCTGATCAGTGTACGTTTAGATTTATTTCTAATCAGTAAGACAGAGATTACAGCAGAAGATGTTTCCGAGACCTAGCTAGAATCAACTATAGGCTAGATTTTATTGATCGTTGTCAGAAATAAAGATGAAATAAAGATCTGGTGTGAAGGTTGGTTGTCGTAGCTGTAACTTTGGAGGCTAAAGATCAAGAGAATCTGAGCCGCTTAACTGACAGACAGTCACAGTTAATCAAAGTTATCAGATATCAGTGATGTTCCTAAAATAGACAAAGTGATTCTTATCACTAGACTGGAATATTAGCAACAAAATATTTGTCATAACTTTTTCTTACGTCTCTCCCTAACATGTGACCATGGCAAGGAGACAAAAATGTAAAAAAAAATGGCACCCTGGGGCACAACGTGGGGGACACCCTGGACAGGGTCCAAACCATTACAGGCCACAATCACACACACTCACACAATCAGTCTACAACACTTGTTGGAGGAAACCAGCGTATCTGGAGGAAACCCCCAAAGCACAGGGAAGACATGCAAGCTCCACCCACAAAGGGCGGGAATTGCAGACATGCATGTGAGACACAAACAGCTACTAGCGAGATTTTTTTCCCTGTAGTTCAGTTCAGTTCACTTCTCAGCTTTAGCACTATAAAGGAAATACTTCTAATTTGGCAATGTGTCTGAGTTTAACTTCAAATTACTGTGCAAATAAAACAGATCCACCCACTACCTCTCTCTCTCTCTCTCTCTCTCTCTCTTGTTTATGAGTCGGTTACAAAATCTCTATTATCCGCAGCCCACATTCCTCCCTCCTTGTAGTCATTTCCTATGGGATTACATGGTTTTTTTTGTTGTTGTTGTTTTAAATGCTTGGTGTGAACGCAGACTTCAATGTCCTTTGTTTTTCCTCTGAACTCTTAATAGATGTGCAAGCAAAGGAAAAGAGAGAGGTTGCCCTGGAGTCAAACAGAGAGAGAGAGAGCGAAAGAGAGAGCAAAAGAGAACGAGAACATGAGACAGAGAGGGAGGAGGGAGAGAAAGAGAGAGAGACAGAGAGAGAGAGAGAGAGAGAGAAAGAGAGAGAGAAAGAGAGAGAATGTGAGACAGAAAGGGAGGGAGAGAAACAGAGTGAGAGAGAGAGAGAGAGTGAGAGAGAGAGAGAGAGAGAGAGTGAGAGTGAGCAAGCAAAGAGAGTGTATGAGAGAGAGAAAGGATGAGACAGAGAGAGTGAGAGTGAGTGAGCAAGCAAAGAGAGGGTGTGACAGAGAGAGAGAGAGAGAGAGAGAGGGATAGAGAGACAGGGATAGAGAGAGAGAGAAAGGATGAAACAGAGAGAGTGAGAGTGAGTGAGTAAGCAAAGAGAGGGTGTGAGAGAGAGAGAGAGAGAGAGAGAGAGAGGGATAGAGAGAGAGAGAGAAAGGATGAAACAGATAGAGTGAGAGTGAGTGAGTAAGCAAAGAGAGGGTGTGACAGAGAGAGAGAGAGAGAGAGAGAGAGAGAGAGAGAGAGCAAGACACAGGGGTAGAGAGAGAAAGCGATAGAGAGAGAGAGAGAGAGAGAGAGAGATGGAGAGAGAGAGAGATGGAGAGAGCAAGACACAGGGATAGAGAGAGAAAGTGAGAGAGAGAGAGAGAGAGAGAGAGAGAGAGAGCAAGACACAGGGATAGAGAGAGAAAGCGATAGAGAGAGAGAGAGAGAGAGAGAGAGAGAGATGGAGAGAGAGAGAGATGGAGAGAGCAAGACACAGGGATAGAGAGAGAAAGTGAGAGAGAGAGAGAGAGAGAGAGAGAGAGAGAGAGAGAAAATGGACATCAGCAGGGGTCAGCACGTTCACGGACTGAATGAACAGATGTAGGGGCCAGTCTTCCTCTGTAGGGGTTCTTCCTCTTCGGAGCAGCAGTACAATGCAAAGCCTCACAGTCTAAACAGCCGTGGGTGTGCAGAGGAGAGACCTGAGCAAACACAAAGCTCTGAGCTCTCAGTGGACAGGAAGTAGCTCACGCTCGAGACGGAGCAGCTCTCCGAGTGAACCACTGCGTCATTATGTAATGCTGTCTGCACATTTTAATCAGCTGCTATACGAGCGTTCACGCAACACGCCCAGCTGCAACCTGACTCACTTTCTCTAGTAACCACAGCTTTCCTAGCATTAAGAGAGAGGTGCAGATGTTATCACACCGTCCAGCTGTCTCGCTTCTTCTCTCACCACCACCTACTCTTTCTCTATCACACACACACACACCTGTCACATTATATACGCCAAATAAACCTGCACATTGTAATGAAATACAGCACATATGACTCGGATTGATATCCCCGCATAATAATCTGCATCCATCGCTGTTTTGCTCTGTTGTTCGATTTGCTGGGTGTAATAACTGCAGTACGACAGTATGACACTGATCTCTCCTCTTCATATTCCACTATCACACACAGGACTGAAGATTTAACCCCCTACACACTCACTCATGCTCCCTCGGGGCACTTGAATCTGATTTCACGACCCACTTTCACGCCGTCTCGGAGGATTTCATGTCTGTCGTCTTAAAAAGACAGCCAGCTATTTATGCTGTAGAGCTGAAGAGTCACTTGTGGTAATTTGTGACTGGTGTTGTCAATTTGATTAGACGAGATGATACACAACTCTTATCACTACTAATCACAACTAATCACAGAATAGGAGAAGAAGTCTCTTAAGTAAGGCTTTTTTGTTTTCTTATGAAATTCAACAGTGCCCAACGTCATATAACAAACCCCATGAAGGGGAAGGGAGGGGGAAATGAGAGTAAATGTTAGGGAAAGGAACACTGTAAGAAAAAAGGACAGGGCAGGGCAGGGCAGGGAAGGGAAGGGAAGGGCAGGGCAGGGCAGGGCAGGGCAGGGCAGGGAAGGGAAGGGAAGGGAAGGGAAGGGAAGGGAAGGGAAGGGAAGGGAAGGGAAGTGAAGGGAAGGGAAGGGAAGGGAAGGAAAGGAAAGGAAAGGAAAGGAAAGGAAAGGAAAGGAAAGAGTATGGTTAAGTGGAAAGGAAAGGAAAGGAAAGGAAAGGAAAGGAAAGGAAAGGAAAGGAAAGGAAAGAGTAATGTTAAGTGGAAAGGCAAGGAAAGGAAAGGAAAGAGTAATGTTAAGTGGAAAGGCAAGGAAAGGAAAGGAAAGGAAAGGAAAGGAAAGGAAAGGAAAGGAAAGGAAAGAGTAAGGTTAAGTGGAAAGGGAAGGGAAGGGAAGCGAAGGGAGGGGAAAGGAAAGGAAAGGAAAGGAAAGGAAAGGAAAGGAAAGGAAAGGAAAGAGTATGGTTAAGTGGAAAGGAAAGGAAAGGAAAAGAAAGGAAAAAGGAAAGGTTACTTTATAAATACAACATACAAAGCACTTAAAACTGGAATGATAAAATACCATATACCATAAATATACAATAGAAAGAAAACATATCCATCTATCTGTAGCGCTTAATCTACACTGCCTCATGTGGAACCTGGAGCCTATCTCAAGGGACTTGGGGCACAAGGCGGGGAAAAAAAACACACACACTCATTCACACATTAGACTGGGGGAAGAAACATTGACGTGCCACAGGCAGTTCGAATCTCAATCAATTCCCAGAAGCAGTGATGGCAAATATAAAGCATATAAAAATCCTCAGGCAAAGAGACACAACAGAATTTCACCCCAGAGAATCCATTAAGGTACATGTTAACCAATGCCACACTAACTGCATAAATGAAAAACAGGACAAATTATTATTGCATTGTGTGTCTCTTGGTTGGTGAAATCACAGTCCAGCAGCAAATGCACGTCTTCCACATCCCACGTCCTTTTTCCCTTCAGTGATATTTTTATTCATGTTTGCTCTGACTGCTGCGTAGCCAAGAAAGTTTCAAATACTCAGGTTTCCTGTTTCCCATATTTGTCAGGTAATGTAGGCGGAAAACGGATGAATTGCAGAGAGAGTTTATTTTTGCAGAGACAGAGATAGACAAATCTAAATCGATCATCATCTAAATCCAAAGATCTGGCAGGTGTGTGTGATTAAAAGTCCTGAACATGATAGAGTTTGTGTGTTTTGTGTTTGTAGGCCATGGTGTGTTCTGGGAAACTTTGCTTTTAGTAGCTGCAAGATGTCAGCATTGCTGTTCCTCGAGGTCGAATATGTTAACTCTTACAGCTAAACTATAGTCTAGATGTTAGCGTCTCTGCAAGACGAGAAAATCTAATACACCAGAAGAATTTAATACAGGAGTGTAGACATGTGTGAGCTTTCTGTTCATAAAGTATGTAAGCCCTATTCGAACAGGATTAACTTTACATGAGGCTCTGGGGTATTTTCCTATTTTACCTATGCTACTCTGTGATTTTATTTCCTCCTGGATCGGCCATGGTGGTGTTTATTTGTTACCTCAGCACCGTCCGATAATTTTATGTCCATCAAACACACCAGGCTATGATTTTCTATGCAGATGTCACCTTGCACTGGAATTAAAGATGTCCGCCTGCTGCTACTTGCCTTATTTAGTCTCTTAGTGCTCATATCAGTGACACTCAACCAGATATTAAACATCGCCTGAAATAAAAAATCAATGCTTAAAAACAACCAAATTCTTGGCATTGCTTTAAGAAAAGCAATATCCTGTAGGCTGATTAGAGGAGACACTGTAATGGCAGCTAGAGAACTATAGTGGAACCTCAGCATATGAATGTAGTTCGTTCTGGAGGCGAGTTCCTAAGGCGAAAATTTGTATTGAGAAACGAATTTTCCCATAACAAATAATGTAAATGCAGGTAATCTGTTCCAGCCAGCCACAAATAACACCAATATTACCAATAAGAAGCACTGTATAGCTGCTTACAAAGATCTGACCCAAGCCAAGCATTCCATGTCAAGGGTCCTCACAGGAAGTCGTGCCACCAAGCTTGGGCTAAAAATAGAACAGACCACCCACATCACCAATCTGTCAACAAAAATACACGTAGCTTTTGAACACATGCCGAAGGCAATTTTGGTATTGTGGGTTGACTCTTTTGAAACAGCTTTCGCTGACTGGAATAAAAATCATAAAATTCACTTTGGTTGGCTTCGCTTGGCTTTCCACTGATGCAAACAAGTTTTGATCGGCTCCCGGACAGATTTAAATATAAAAACTTCTTTATAAAATCATTATAACTTGGTAAATTATATAATTCTCTCTTCATCTTGCAGAACTTGTTGTGCTGGTTGTATTCCACAAACTTTCGCAATCATGATGACAAAAGAAGAGAAGAGAAATTTCCAGAAAATATGTGCTGTACACCCACTGTTCAGCTCTCCAAGGTGATTTCAAGCTGCTGCATTCATCACATCAGACATCCCATAACTTCTGTTGCTATTTCTAGATCCATATTTGTGACATTAATTTTGTATTAAACTGAAAAAATAAATAAATAAATAAATAAATAAAATCGCACGTTTCAATACGAAAGCAACTGCTTGGAAATTCAGCTCCGACAGCTGCTTGTATATTTATAGATCCTGTATCACTGCATAGCAGGCGGACAGTAAGTCCTGCAGATGACCTGCTGTGATGTATATGAAGGTTATATTCTAGGTAATTGGTTTAAGGTGTATCTACTGCACCACTGTAGTGTGTGCTCTGGTGTGAGATACTGTCCTGTTATGGTTGTGCAACACTGCCCTTGAGAAGGGATATAACAGAGGATGCTCGAATTAGCCCTATAGAGTCCAAGGACAGAACACTCACACACACACACACTCTCTCTCACACACACACACACAATCAGTGAGCTAGGTTTCTGTAGATTCATGCTGAGTCATTACCTGAGTAGAAGCAGATACTTGAAAACACTGTGGCTCTGACATCATGTATTCACTTCCTCTACATTAAGATGTGTTTACATGACAAGTAAAGATTTCTCCTGAATTAGAATTCAGGAACATAACATAACAGAACATAAGCTCAAGGAATATCACAAACATCTTAAATTCCATGATGTTTGTTGTATGATTCAACCTTATTGTGTTTTTATCATACTTAATGTCCACACAGATTCCAGATTTTGAACCTTTTTTTCTCCAAAATAGTACAACAACCACTACAGTGATGTCTGGAAAGTTTAGCTTTGCCAGCTATGTGGCATCACATATAAAACAAGCTTTAGTAATCATAGACAAACAAAATTTTTTGTTTGTGTTTGACCAATTAGTTCTGGTCAACATGCCAAACCACAGTACCACAGTATTTCCTAGTCTGCCAAAACACTTTTGCTTCTTTTGGCTGCTCCCGTTAGGGGTCACCATGACAGATGATGGATCCACGTATTTAATTTGGCACAAGTTTTATGCCAGATGTCCTTCCTGATGCAATCTCTCCACAGTTTACCAGCACTCTGAGTACACTGTATTGTCTGTTATGCGACCCCAGTGTCTGTGGCCGCTTCCTTGGCTGTGAATCGAACCCAGGCCATGGTGGTGAGAACACCAAAGCCTAACCTCTACTCATTGAATTACAGACTAGGAACTAAAGTCTGTCCTGGATCCAGCAGCTGTTTCAGGCCATGATGGGCTGTTCTGAATATAGGTATATCTTCAAATTTAAACTGACGTAACAGGTAACCATTTAATTTGGGGAGATTTCCATCCATACATCCATACATCCATCCAACCCGGAGTCTATTCCAGTGGATTCAGGGCACATGGCAAGAGATACACTGGATGGGGTGCCAACCAATCACAGGGCACACAATATACACACTCACACTCCCATTCACAATATACAGACAATTTTAGAGATGCCAATCAGCCTATAATGTCTTTAAACTGAGAGAGAAACCCCGCAGTACTGTAGGAAACCCGAAGCATGCAAAGAAAATACAAACTCTGTGCATAACAAAGGACAACTGAGCTTCCCTCTTGCTGAATAATATATTTCCAGAAATCATAGTCATGCAAAAATTATAGCAAACCAGTAAATGCATACAGTTAATAATCTGACCTACATTGTGTATGGGAAATAATGTGATATTCTAGTCCAGGCTGTTTCTATCCTTCGATCCAAGCCCACTCCTCATGGAATATGTATGAAGCCCATATGCTTTCAGTGCCTGCTATCAGGACTCTCAGTAATGTTTACATATAGTGCTTTTTCCTGCATGCTATCTGGTGCATTATCCATTTTACAAAGCCAGTATTGCATTTTGTAAATCTCCAGCAATGAGCCACGGAGTAAGTAAGGAATAAAACCGTGCAGTTACAGGAAAATAATCCAAAACAGGACGTGATCCCCTGCAAATGAGAATGTCGCATACCTTTTATCCATTAATAGTTGCATTAAACATCTGAGGCAATTAGATGCTGTTCTTTGGTATTTTAAATCCGTCTTATTTCATGTCTTTATTATTAAGTCTTAATCATGTAGTACGCCCACCATACATGTCCCTGTGTAAGCTTTTGCTATAGAAACATACTAGAAATAGGTAGCATATTAGAAATGTATATAAACCTTGCAAAAACTAGAGCTGCTGGGATAGAAGAATTCACCTCTGTCCAATCAGATTAGAGAATTCGACATATCTATTAATAACCCAAAGCCTGAAAGTCTTGGACACAACCATGTCTCTTATCGGTTATCAGCTTGTCTGATGTATCTCTCCTGTGGGCTCTCTGCTTAGGCTGATTTCGTAGAAAGGCAATCTGTTTGCACACAATGAATTCTGGGTAATGTATTCCTCAGAGATCCTGCAGGGAGATTAATTATTGCCCTAGCGCTGTGCTGAACGCAACACTTTCAATGATAACACAACATAGTCTCGATCTATTACAGAATCAAGGGCACATTAAAGGAGCATCACTATTCTAAAATGACACCTGCAACGTACTGGAACTTTTTGAGGGACCAAACGGTACAAGAACTATCCTGAACAAGGAAAAGCACAGTTCCTGGATGACTTTGTTTCCCAGTGCTTGCAGTACTAAATGTAAAATAACTGGAAGTGACAAACTATACAACAGCTACGTCACTTTCCAGCAAAAGTCTGTTAGGAAAGCAAACCTGATGAGGGTAAAGAATTAAAGTTGTTGTTCTTTACTGTTTTGACTGACCATAAAGGTGTTGAAATGGTCCTCTCAGGTAGTTTCTCTCTAGGGATTTTATATAAAACACACTGAATAGGTAAAACAAATGCCTTCTGTCCTTCTGTAAATCATATCTTTGACCAATCAGTGACTGCAAATCAATCCAGTAGTACTCAGGAACTAAAATGGTTCTAAAGTTATCATGTACCAAAATCTACAGGCTATGTTACATACTACTTTGACGTTTGGGAGTGAAAGTTTCTGTATCTTAGCTCATTTGTTCATTATTAAACTGCAATACCGCTCTAGGAAATTACGTTCAATGTGAACAAACTGTCTTTTAAATATATAGTGTGAAAGCGGTTTGCTGATGTGCTGATAGGAACCTGAAATCACTGACCAATGATCAATTTTTGGATACAAATAGCAAAACAAAGACCGGATCAACGCCATCAACACACCATGGATTCACATCACAAGCATAGATATATAAAGGAAAAATAAAGCACTGGACAACAACTTGATTACTCTGTATTAATGCCCTTAATTAGCAAACTAGCTCACCATATATTATTAGCTTACATTAGCTACCACTTTGGATGTTTTCTTAGCCAGCCTACGAAGCTCTAGCAAAGTTCTTGGATGAAAGCTACTCCTCATCTCATGAGACGCAATCTGAAACGTCTTCCTCCTTCAAATCCCTCCATGAATAAAGTATGATGTCAAATATATACATAACGTGATGCCGCTAGCAGAATACAGTGATTATTTTTTAGTGTTGACAAATAAATCACACAATGTGGGCTAATTTAAAAGACATTTGTAAGATGTCTTGTCCACCAGAAGTGTCATCTGCCATTTTGAACAGCGTCAGCGCCTGGTAGTCCTGCCCCATGAAGTGTCCAACATTTCACCGCAAATTAGCCCTGGAGTACCATGCCTGTTTAAAATGTCACAAAGATTCATTCTGTTCCCTCATAGCTGATTATACAGCCACACTTTCATACAGCGTATTTTGCAAATTTCATCTCAGACAAAAGCCACAACTCAAGAATGAACATTTTAAGATAATTACCTAAAATTTCTCCAAGACAAAAGTAATGGCACCCTCAGATCTTCTGTTCTCAACTTTACCCCCCTTAATCAGGCAACTGTAGTTGGTGAGATGCTTAGAGATAGTATCTTAGATCCACATTTCACAATAAAAATAATTTTCAAACCCACAACAACAGATTCTCCCAATCAAAGCACCACTAACCTGAAGAACACAGCCATACTACGAAGAATACTTAAAAAATCACCACGTCCTGAACAGTCATGCTGGTGTACGTTTATTACATCTGCAATATTAACCCTTCAAAAATGATCTCTTTGATAAGCACAGGGTATAATGTCCATAGCTTACACACATGGTTCTCAAAGTGTCATTCAGGGACCTTGGGGTCCGTGAGTCATAGCCAGGGGGTCCATAATATTAATAAGAATAATATTTTGCCGTCTTAAAATGTCAAGATAGGTCTGAATCAGTAAAGTAACAAATCCAATTAACAATTAACCAAACCTGACTGACTGATATGTCTGAATGGTAAGTTTATAGCTAATAGGTAGGGGTTAGTTAAATATTTCACTACTTGATAAGACATTACATATTCTTCCAAGCCCTGGTGGTGTGTAAAAAACATGGAATCGCATTCTCAAACAGTCGATCAGAGATAGCAAGACATTCTGATACTGAACAGCCCCAAGTTAGTAAAACTCTCCTCACATAACTGTGAATTCCAATCATTTATTTCTCCGTTAAGGGTTTATCAGAAAAGGTTACAGTGAGCTGGAAGATGATTAGCCAAAAACGTTCTGACCAGCCGTCTTTGTAAGCTACTCTAAATAGTGAGCTACTACTGAAGATCAAGACCAGCTCCAGTGGGCTGGATATACACTATATTGCCAAAAGTATTCGCTCACCTGCCTTGACTCGCATATGAACTTAAGTGACATCCCATTCCTAATCCATAGGGTTCAATATGACGTCGGTCCACCCTTTGCAGCTATAACAGCTTCAACTCTTCTGGGAAGGCTGTCCACAAGGTTTAGGAGTGTGTTTATGGGAATTTTTGACCATTCTTCCAGAAGCGCAATTGTGAGGTCTCACACTGATGTTGGACGAGAAGGTCTGGCTCTCAGTCTCTGCTCTAATTCATCCCAAAGGTGTTCTATCGGGTTGAGGTCAGGACTCTGTGCAGGCCAGTCAAGTTCATCCACACCAGACTCTGTCATCCATGTCTTTATGGACCATGCTTTGTGCACTGGTGCACAGTCATGTTGGAAGAGGAAGGGGCCAGCTCCAAACTGTTCCCACAAAGTTGGGAGCATGGAATTGTCCAAAATGTCTTGGTATGCTGAAGCATTCAGAGTTCCTTTCACTGGAACTAAGGGGCCAAGCCCAGCTCCTGAAAAACAACCCCAAACCATAATCCCCCCTCCACCAAACTTTACACTTGGCACAATGCAGTCAGACAAGTACCGTTCTCCTGGCAACCGCCAAACCCAGACTCATCCATCAGATTGCCAGATGGAGAAGCGCGATTCCTCATTCCAGAGAACGCGTCTCCACTGCTCTAGAGTCCAGTGGTGGCGTGCTTTACACCACTGCATCCGATGCTTTGCATTGCACTTGGTGATGTATGGCTTGGATGCAGCTGCTCGGCCATGGAAACCCATTCCATGAAGCTCTCTGCGCACTGTTCTAATCTGAAGGCCACATGAAGTTTGGAGGTCTGTAGCGATTGACTCTGCAGAAAGTTGGCGACCTCTTCGCACTATGCGCCTCAGCATCCGCTGACCCCGCTCCGTCAGTTTACGTGGCCTACCACTTCGTGGCTGAGTTGCTGTCGTTCCCAAACACTTCCACGTTCTTATAATACAGCTGACAGTTGACTGTGGTATATTTAGGAGCGAGGAAATTCCACGACTGGATTTGTTGCACAGGTGGCATCCTATCACAGTTCCACGCTGGAATTCGCTGAGCTCCTGAGAGCGACCCATTCTTTCACAAATGTTTGTAAAAACAGCCTGCATGCCTAGGTGCTTGATTTTATACACCTGTGGCCATGGAAGTGATTGGAACACCTGATTCTGATTATTTGGATGGGTGAGCGAATACTTTTGGCAATATAGTGTATACTTTCTAGGGTCACATTTAAATGGGCAAACACAGTTCAATGTTAATCTTTATCCCATAAAACTATAAAATTAAAAATTCTTCAAAACTATTTTGGTATTTCATTTAAGTAAACTATATATTGGTGTCCATAACATTAAGGTTAGTCTGGCACCTCTGGGGTCAGTTCCTGAGTTCATGCTTCAGGTGTTTCTTCCATGTACTCCGGTTTCCTCCCCCAGTCCAAAGACATGTATGCTGATTACCATCTCTAAATTGTCCGCATTATGCCCTGTGATGGGTTGACACCCCTCCTCGTGCCCCGAGTCCCCTGAGATAAGCTCCAGGTTCTCTGGGACCCTGGGTCAGATAAGCTGTACAGAAAATGCATGGATGGTCCCACTCCACGGTCACTGAGCATTACAGCACCCTGGTGCACATTAAACACACACTGACACACACAGATGGTGTAAAGCTTTAGCTTTAGCAAGACTACTTGATTTGTTCTTAGGTGGAAACCCCCTCCGATTCCGCTCGTGCATGAGAATCGATTCACTCCAAAAAAAGAACCGATGCGTTTTCGGAAATGATCCGTTTCCGAGCCAGGCGACGTGCAATAAATTGGACGAGAAGAAAGGGGGGGGGATATGCACCGCCATCATCACCCAGAATGAACATTAAACACCACATTAATCCAAAGCACAGACTTAATAAAGGCGTGGAGGTGCTCACTGCGGAAAACAGCAACGATTCAAACAAACCGATTCACAGTATAACACAAAGCAGACTCCAAAATCCGTGATGCCTGGTGATTATAACTCGTTATAAGCATTGTAACTAAATATAATAATATAAATAAATGTGTACAGCCTAGGGAATGCTTTCAGAATAATAAAGGGCTTCAGGGTTAGTACATCATTTACAGCTGAAAATGTCACGCGCAAGAAATATTAGAATAATACATGGATGGGTGAAAGCATGCCAAGACGCCAAGCCAAGGTGAATTAGATCTGAGAGTGAAGATGTCTGTGATCGGTGACAATGATCTGATGTGACCTCTCAGTACTGTACATTGTATAGAATATTTATAAAGGTTGCTGACTGCAATTCCGAGGCCTAGGGTCCGTAAGGGAGGGGTTAAAGATATCATTTCTCATTTCTCTAAGGATGCTTGCTGAAAGTGGAAGCTTGATCATTTGTGGAAATGGCCACATCGACGGTGTGTGGCATTATTCCTCGCACATTAGTCACTGCATGATGCATGAGTAGATAAATAAGGGGAGCGGAAAGAGGCAGGCATCAGAGAGATGCGCATTTTGTGCATTGCTCTCCCATCCACCACCGCCATTTATCACAAGCATCCGGGGGGATGGAGGAAATAAAAAAAGGGGGATCTCAATTAAAATTGTGCAATTTTTTTTTACGACATGTGATGTGTTCAATGCAGAGGATTCATGCCACCATGGGACATGATAGTGATGGGGGTGATGACCAACCCTTATCTATATCCCTGTCCTTTATTCCAGGGGTGAGGCTGAAATGTGAATAATGTTAATCACTTTGCATCCCTACATCAACAGCACGAGATGATCAGTGCTATTGGCGCTAGGATTTTTGGTTTGTAAAGGTCATATATATCTTTTACAGTGCTATAAGGAAACGCCGCATCATTAGTGCGTTCAGGTCTATCAGAAATACGGGCGTTTCTCGTATTCTCTGTGTAGACAGGTTGCTGTTTTTGTTTTGTTTTTTAATTTTTTTAAGGATTAAAAAAGATTGATTGATGCATCCTGTTCGCAATAACTCAAAATATCTCAGCTTCCCTGCTCCAAACCACATTACTATTTAACAGCATCCATGGAAGCGGCCACCAAAATGCGCATGAAGGACCGCGGAGGACGCGCACATCCGCAACGCATTTCATTTCCAAATATTTATATATTTATTGATGTTTAAAATATTTATATATTTATAAAGAGATATAGAAGGAAATGAATGCAAATCCACTTACTTTCGCCGACCACCGCCTTTAATCCAATGGGTGCCATGATGCTCTTACTGAACGCTAAGGCTATATTCCGCTCTCTGCCTCTCCTCCCTTCTCCTCCTGCTCTCTACTGCGCTCCTGTGTTTGTGTGTGAGACTGAGTGTGTGTGTGTGTGTGTGTGTGGATAGGGTCCTCAGAGAGCGGCTCACTGCAGAGACTCGGATGGAAACGTCACTGCACAGCCGCCCCTCCCCTACAGGATGCTGTCTACGGTATGGAAGGCCAATGTGGTGAACATGTGTGCAACTTACTACCACCAGGACAAAGAAACTAAGGGCTGTCACGTGGCACACCACAATTTTCAATGCAGGCTCAACAAACTATTTCAGCACTCCAGCACTTTTTTTTGCAGATCACCTGTTGTGGTTTATTCAAATTATTTAAATGATTTAGATTCAGGATGCTCAGCAGATCAGAGACGAGTTACAGGCCTTAGACATTGGGTCAGGAAATGGAGAGGTTTCACAGACTTGCATAGATTATTTTTTTCTTGACATCCTCTGGTCTGATTAGCACAGTGACAGCATGACTTGTTTATTTATTTTTTTATTTTTGCTTAGATGGGGCTACGTGCAAGGCATGGGTGCTTGGTAAGGCGTGGCATTTGCCCATTTCGGGAGAGACCATTTGACTAAGCACAACAGCATGGCTCTAAACAGACTGCTTAAATGCACATTAGGTATTTTTTTTTCCATACCAAGATTAGGTGTGTAACTGATTTGACAATTATTTTTTTACTCCTTGAGCCCATTTCCACCTCGGATCACTGGTGTTTATGGAATAGAGTGTCTTTAAAATGACTGACAAAAAGACCATCCCAGCACAAACAAGCATTCTGGACCAGGAGTCAGTTTTCCAAATGGATTTTCTCAGCAACTTGATGAACATTTGCAAAGGCCAGGGTTAAGGGAGAAGATTTTACTAGTGTACCTATAAAGGCAAATGAACAAAACAAAAAAAAATGCATTTGTTCACCCCAAATCATGGTGCTAGTCAAAAGGAGTAATATAAAACGGTACTACAAACCAAACATAATCATTTAAAGTCATCCAATTCACTAAGCAGTACAGTAGTCCCCCGAAATTTGTGGGGGTTGCGTTCCTAGAGCACCCGTGAATTGTGAAAAACCTCGAATTTTAAATATGTGGTAAAAAAAATGTCTATTTTAATAGTTTAAACCCACAAATCCAGTAGTTCAATTTTCTCCTGGAGTGTTTTAAACTTCTTCTGGTGCTTAAGTTCATTGCTAGAAGCCTTAGAAGGTGCAGGGTGTTTGTTCGGCATCTTAGGGCTTCAAGAAGAACAAAATGGAGAACACTCAGCGAACACCAGAGGTGCTTCACAGGGCAGCAGCCAATCAGCAGTTTCTACAAAATTGTGGGGATTTCCACAAACAGTATTAGTTTGCTTCCAAAGAAAATTCCATGAGAGACTGAGGCACAACTTCACAGGGGTTCACTGTATATATATATATATATATATATATATATATATATATATATATATGTGCAGAAGAGGACCGACCTGTAATGTAGCAGCAATTTGCAATGATGCTGTTGGCTGGCTTCATGTGGCTTCAAGGAGTTAGGCTTAATCCTCTATGACTAGTAGATGTTTGATAACAGAGGGCTGGCTGGTAAGTGGGTGGGAATTGGCAGGTGACCAAATCCACAAACTAATTGTTAATGTCAATAATGCAATAATAAAAAGTCAAGAGCCACTGTTGGTGTTGTCTGTTAATTATTTCACTAGCTACATAGATTCATAGAAATATTGTTGTGATCTATTCTATGCCTGCTCCATGCAATGTCTATTCCATATTCTATATACCTGCTTTATTAGGTACGCAGGAGAAAATTGATTTACTTTAGTATATGCTTAATTTATTTAATTGTGCAGAGTGTATATTTAAAGGAAATGACAACACATCAAAATAACCCAAGATCATGCAGTATTTACAGAGCTTTAATAACTCAAATAAAACTAAATGCAAATAATTTGTAAACAAATTAGCATTTAGCATAACACATATTAGCATGTGTTTTGGCTCCATGCTCTCCACCAGTTTTTCACATTGCTGTTGGGGAACTTTATACCACTCTTTTTGCAAAAAAGCAAACAGCTCATCTTTGCTTGATGGTTTGTGACCATCCATCTTCCTCCTTCCAGAGGTTTTCAATAGGGTTCAAATCTGGAGATTGGCCAGTGGTCTCTTTTTTTTCCCAGAGCTGTATATATATAGGGGGGGGGGAGTACACATTTGAGCATGTGACTAACTGAATTATACAGCATATTCACAATATCTACAAATATGAAATGTTTATTAAGTATATTAAGTAGCTTATTAAATTATTTTCAATGCAAAAGTTTCATGTATTTAGTTTTCTGTAGCTCTAATGTAAAAATGCTATGTTTAGACATATATGAATACAGTAGTTAGCATGTGAAGAAGAGGTTAAGTGTTTTTAGCTGTTTTTGATACCTTTGGTCTTCCATAACAATAGTGTCTTTGCTCTGTCCTGCTTCTCCCATGATGCTGATGGCTGGTTCTGTACACTGACTAAACTGCTGTCCCATGAAAGAATGAGCAAATCTGTAAAGCCATCCCAAAGCCAGACATTTATGGGACGATGGTTAGATTATTTTTGGATTAACAAACTGGTCATATTTAATAATACACTGAAAGGATATAATTTAAAAATGAAATAGTGATGGTGTTTTTAGTAAAAAGCTAAACTTAATTTCTTGCTAATTCGCCTTAAAATTAAGCATTTAGGTTATATTGTAGTGGATTATAGCGTTTTAATTGCAACATTTGTCCACCAGAGGGCGGTATTTTATTTCCAGAACACGTCCTCTTGCCATTTTCTATTATTTCCTTAATTACACAGTTTATATGCCTCCCTCTTGACTACAAATCGGCAATATTAATCTTTATAACTAAATAAAATGATTTAAGCTTAACCCATGCAGTGATCCATCTTATCACCAGTTTTGTTTAGTTATATTTTTATATATTATAAAATATATATATATATATATATGTTATATTTTTGTTCATGATGTTGTTTTCGCAGGTTATTCAATTTTGACAGCTGGTATAAACAAAATCCAGATATTTTCCCAACGTCCACACATTTCATATAAATACATACAAAAAGCAGAGAGGTAAAAATTAGGGCGTTTCCTTCCGCTTACTGCGCCACAACCCACAAGCCACGCCCACTCGCAATACACCAGGTTAACCCGCAAGGTTGCCAGATTTATGTATATGATTAAAATCTGAAAGATCTCTGATAGCATTCGGACTACAGGAAATCTCTTTGTGGGCGCGAGTTTGTTGGAAATTGTCAAAACCTTGTATGGCTTTGAGAGTTGAAAAAGTATTCTGAATGAGATTTCAATCTATACTTGACTGAGAATTATGGAACAATATTTGGCAACCTGTTGAACACGTTAGACTAGTCTGGACTCTCATAGAAAGAAAGAGACAGTGTGTGTGTGTGAGAGTGAGTGTGTGTGAGAGTGTGTGAGCGAGCTCAGCTGTAATTTTGAGTGCTGTTGATTTTGATTGCACTTCATCACACACCTGTGGAAGTTTATAGACTTTGCTGATTTGCAGTGTCTGGTGTGTTCTCATGGAAGGAGCCGAGGAGATTTATTTTAAGTTTTTGAATAGTTTCCACTAATTATCCAGTTTGCTTTTTTTTTTTTTTAAACTCATTGCAAGGACCAGTTTCTCTGGAATCTTTTTATTTATTTATTTTTGGGTTTTAGTATATCTTCATCATGGGGGATATAGTTTCTACACACCTGGACGAGGGAAGGAGACGGATAATTACAGGTAAGACACACACACACACACACACCTTTGCAGGTGGATGCTGTTCAGTTCCTGAGCCATCAGGGGTATTCAGCCATGAAGAGTAGGACACATACATTTATATATACCAGTCTTGTTAATTAAATAGGAAATGTCTCCCTATAATCATCTGTATCTTCAAATGCCCTTCATTTACTGCAAACTATATTTTTTGTAATTGTAATTGCTGGTGTCGGACCTTCGAGGGTGTCCCGTGAAGATTTATCTTTCACCTGGAAACATAAATATACAAGGGACATAATTGGACCATAAGGGCCACTAATACACCACTGAAGCATTAAAAGCTCATTAAAGCTGCTCCACATGCACCTTCCCACGAATATGAAGGTACAAAGTTAAAGGTGCAACAGATAAAGCTCTTTCCAGGCCATAAATTAAAATAAAATGAAAAGTGCTTCCATTATTTCTGACTTTAAAACACTTATCAGAACCCAGCTTTGAGTTTCATCGGCACTATTGTCAGAAATCCTGTCTGATAAATGCTTTACAGTCTCGTCCCCTCCCTTTCAGCCTGGGCCTATGTGTTTATGTTGAAATGTTATACTCGTATCCCATTTCAATCAACTGCTCTCGCAATTAATCAGTGCGTATTGTGGAAGATCACTCTATAAAATCCTGTGTAATTTATAGCAGGACTTTCCTTTTGCTTTGTGGCTAATATGTACAGCACGCCTGCACACTTGCACCTTAATCCAGCTATTGTGTTTAGTTGCTGCTCCCTCTCTTGTTCATGCACTCGCTTAAGTCTGCACTTGTGTCCTCGTTTTGAGTGGACGTGAAATCTGCCTCGCCTGTCCGCTCCCTTTCAATAAAAGCCTTAGCGTCTGATAGGTATGATAAATGACAAATAAATGTAAATGCGCTTGAATGATGGAACACGATATTCAAAATATCCAGAAGGTTGCAGCTTGGGTTCAGGAAGGTGTGGAACAGCATGAATATGAGTGTAGTAGTAGTAATGTCAGAGATGTCCATTTGTCCATTTTACGGCAGTCTCAGTTCAGTTAGTTTGCTGTCTGTGAGATGATAAGCATGAGCGTGTGGATGGCTGCATTAACATGAAAGCTGAAGGCTGCGGAGATGTGAGAGCTGGGAAGATGGAGGCACTAAAGTGCTGCTGCATCACTTACGTTTACTTTTATAGTATCTAGCAGACATCCTTATACAGTCTAATTTATACAACTGAGCACAGAGTTAAGGAGGTCTCTCAAAGGCCCGATGGTGCCCAGTGTTGAGATTTGAACTCACAACCTTCTGGTCAACACTAACCCTTTAATAAGGTAGAGATGAAGTGAAGAACTAACTCTTACCATCAGCAGATAGTCAAACAGCATTGTGGGTAATGTAGGATTGTAGAATTTCTTTCTTATATACTCTATATCTAAGGTCCTGTGTTTATTCCAAAGATTATTATTCAATTATTCCTTTAGCATGGGAAGCTGTGCTTTTGTGGACTGAAATAAGATTGACTTCCACAAATGTCTTTTGTGCTCACTGGAACGGATGTTAAGGTGATACCCCATGTTTTCACCCAATTTGTTATGGTGTGTTTAAGGTCTGGTGAGTCTCTCGGGTGTCAGACTGAACCCTTTGCATGTACAGACATGCTTCAGCGAGCTTCTTGACTAAGGGGGGGGTCATTTGGCGAGAAGTTGAGGGGTTTTTACACATCAGAGTTTGTCCAGTGAAGTGGAGTTGTTCTTCTTGGAGCTCTGTAGGAAGCTTACAGAATGCATGAGTCTGAGACGCAGGAAATGTGGCCAAGCTGTGAGCTCGGGGTTCTCTGTTGGTTGTGTGTGTGTGTGTGTGTGTGTGTGGACCTCTAGCAGTGAGTTTCTGCTCTCTGAGTATAATTGCTCAAGTGAAAAATAGCATATTGTTCCTACCACAAATATTCGTTGCCAGACCCCAAATTTTTCACAAGTTAATCCTTTTTGTACAGGCTACTGCTTTGTCTGTGTAGAGAATACTGACTAATTATTCAGGATGACGGATGAATGAGTGCCTAAACCTTTAACACAGTAATGCATTACTAATATAGCAGATCATCCCTTTATCTTAGATAAGAGCATTACTACAAATCAACCGAAACTCCGTTTTTCCCCCTATAATAATAAAACTTTTCTATTCAGATGGGAGTGGCTTTTTCCGAGATAACGGTTAACTATTGATTGATTGACTGATTGTATTGTATCCAGTATCTGCACCTGATTTGAGAGTGATGCTGCGTTTAACACACACACTCACAGTGACCAGAGATTGTTCATTTTAAAGGAGCGCTGGAGATTTCTACCAAAATGTGCGACAGCGAGCGTTGACGAAAAGACAGGGGTGTGTCCAGAGCAGTGAGAACTTTATGCGAATATAGAGTGACTACCAATGGGAGTGAAGCACAGACACACACTGCTTCGCCTTCATCTCCTAGGATTTGATGCATATACACACTGCTGAATTTTATACCCAAACACCAAATTACGCCGAACCTTTCTCTAGAATGTTTCGTACCAGCAGCAAGGAAACTGATTGTCAAGTGGAATGTAGTAACTCCACCCACAGATAAACACTGTTACTATGACAACCAATAGTAGGAACGACTGCAGGCTTCTGAACGGAGCTTAATACACACACATGTTCCATTCAGCTTCATACATTATAGATGGACAGCGATTTTAACCTTTTCTACCACGACGCCGGCGTTCCTTTCTGAATAGCAGTCGACTTTTTCTTTCATTTTAATCGAATGAATCGTTTTATCGTCGCATGTCTGATATGAAGCGAGTCAGAACGTCGTTGGCTTTCAAGTGCTTTTGTTGGGATGACCTTACACAGAATTTCAGTGGTGATGAGGAAGCACTTGAGGCATCTCCATGAGCAGAAATGGGTTTGATGTCATCATTTACTTCCAAAAACTAATCTTTCTATGAGTATATTATCCCTAGTAGGCTAGGAAAAAAAACCCAGAAAAATGTATAAAATATACTATAAGTTCTTAAAGTCTCTGAGTGTCTACTTTCAGATGAGCATCATTGTGAAATGTGACATGACGGAGGGTTAGGGTTAGGGAATGATTTAAGGCTTCATAGTTGCTATTTCCTTTTCTTTCTTTTTTCCCCACTGGGGCTAAATCTGTGTGTGAGAGTAAATGAGTGAAATGGTGCTGACTCAGGGAGCAGGTATGAGGGAGCGGAGGGTTAGTCAGCCCTTTCTACATTGAAATTAATCAAGCGTGAGGGAGCTCACAGGACCGAGTGGTATTTATTATTAAAGCGCATCCCCTAGAGAGGTAATGACGCAGTGGGCAGCTGAATCAACACACCCACACGCACACTGGTACGAAGGAGTCTGATTAATATCTAGGGGGCTTGAGTGTAGTGATAAATGCGGTTATTAATGAGCGAGCTCCAGCAGCACTGATTACAGGCTGGCAGAATGACTTGACGTTCGAAACGTGGAAAGGCGTACAGCTGAATGTTATGGCCACAATTATGGAGGTTGACAGCATACACTCGGTGATGTTGATGTGTGATCTCGGTATGGTTGTTGGTTCCGGTATTACAGAATTTCCAGTATGATGAGTGGTAGTTGTAGTTGTGGAGGGAAACACCTTGTCGAGGAAGGATACGATCACCCAAATAACCACTCTGTATATCCATGGTGCACAGAAAAGCATCTCAGAATACAGAACCAGGAGGAGGCTTGGCTATATCAGTGTGTTCTGGGATGGACACCCTTATCCAGAGCAACTTACATTTTTATCTCATTTTTTACACAACTGAGCAATTGAAGGTTAAGGGCCTTCAGGTCCATCAAGCAGTGGCAGCTTGATGGACCTGGGGTTTGAACACACAACTTTCCAGTCAGTAGTCCAACACCTTAACCACTAAGCTAGCACATCCCTAGGATACACTGGGCACAGGCTGTACTGGACAGGAAGGTAGAGGAGACTCAAGATGTGTGTGCTGTGCATTCTGAGATGCTTTTCTGCTCATATAATGTAATGCAGAGTGACGGGACCATTATATGGTACGATACCTGCAAGGAGTTTTCTCCTCTGGATCAAATGTGTGTTGGCTTCAGTTTTCCACTTCGGGTTTGTCGCCTTTAAGAGAAGAGGTGTTTTGGAAATCCAGGCTTTCCGCTGTGTTACATAATAAACTGCATGTTATCTTCATGTGCAGAGGAATTACGATAGACATACACACACAAACACACAAATTGACAAAACAATTCAGGAGAAATCTTAAGCAACATCGACTATACTGTGTATGTGTGTGTGTGTTTTTACAAAAAAAATGTTTAGATTAGTGCACTTGTAAGGCACTGGTATATAGTTCTAGAGGATAAAGGATGTTACTATATGAGTCACACACGCATACACACACACACAGATATATACACAGAACCTTCCTTCTCTTCCTCTGCGAACAGTTGATTCCTTCCTGCTGATGAACACACACACACACACACACATACACACACATACACACACATACACACACTATCTGGCCAGACCACCTTTAACAAACCAGAACATTCCCCCAATATATGATTTAGCTCTGAGTCACATTGAAAGACAGAGAGAGAAATGTTGAACTTGTTTTTCTGCCATTATAAGGTACACTGACGTAAACTGCGTCACGTAAATCAAGGGCGGAGACAATGGCCTGTCTTGGTATTTGAAATAAATTGCTTTTGCCTAGTTATATAAGTGACACACTAAGCACGCAAATTTTAGTTTATTTCTCCCTTCAGGCATTATTCTGCCTCTTATCTAGAGCCTTAACTGTGTCTCTATGTGTAACACTGTTTGTGGGAGTGTCTTTAAGCGACATTGTTTTATCCTGGGTTGAAAATAAAAATAATCGATGACAGAAACGGCTCAGTAAAATGCCTGCGTTTGCATACTGGACTGTAATTGGCTGGGATATTTTATGACGCAATAACACCTTCATACCCCATGTTTAGTAGTGCCTCAGAAAGTTATGTAGTTTTATCATCTTAAGCCTTTAGTATGGGCATCGCAGATTATCATATCCCACCATTAGACCTAACTACACAAAATCAACCCTGCTATAAATGAAAGACTTCTCCTCAACCTGCCTTTTCATTTACGATAAGCATCTGCATCTAACTACCTCAGTATGCTAATACTGAATATAAATAAATTTCCACGCGTATTCTATACTCTATATACTTATTACTATTCTGAAGTCTTTTCTTTTACTTTATCACCTCTTTTCATGCTGCTGTAGATTGCCTGAGCCTCACCTAAGCAGTGACATTAAGAGAGAAAATATGTGTTTAGGAATCTTCTAAAATCTCAGCAAGGAAAATCCTGGAGGTCGTATTGCGTATATATGTAGCTGATGTTGTAGACACGGTTGAAATACTAGACGAATTACTAAAATGTCTCTCTTTACCTACCCTGATCTTCCATGAAAATAGCCATTAATGCTAGCATGATGTTAACAGAGCAATAAACAAAAGATTTATCATCTGATCTTTTTTTTTTAAGGTTCATAAATATTAGAACAGCTCTAACTAAATACTTGTTTTATAGCTTTGATGATCAGAGTGTCTGAAGATTGAGCTAGGATGCATACACCTAAGGACGGGCACACACACACACACACCGTTGTAATGCCAGGATGACTCTCAATAGACCCTCTTCCATGCGTCATATCTGTCTAACTCCGGGTCTGTGGGATGTGTGCAGCCAAAACAAACGCTTTGAATCGTGTGAGAGGGATCGCATGTGTCATTTCGTCTTATTGTTATAAAAGCAGCTTTCGTAGATAAATGCATGACGGAGAGAGGACTTTGTTCTTTACATACAATAAGTGATCACACGCATACACACCTGCATTTTAATTGAAAACTTGTTGTTTGGTTATAAACTTTGTTCTTCTACAACTTGATAAAGTGTGTGTGTGTGTGTGTGTGTGTGTTCTAGCTCATACCAGAAAGGTGATGACAGAGTTCGGGAGGGTTTACAGACAGCAGTATGCAGTGGCTCTTTTTAACAGCGTACGGTTCGAGATCGAGGGAGGAGGAAACACACAGACGCAGCTCTTACACCGCAAGGTAACGTCCTGATCCACCTACCATACTACCACATCTCTGGTTCATTTACACTCAGCTCAGTGTGGTGATCTGGTGAGTCTGAATTGAAATGAAGTGCAAAGCTTGTTTTTTTTTTCTTCCCCCTTTTGATACGGACAATTAGATCCCGATGCATAAATCATAAACGGCAGAATCAGCACAATGCCTAACGTCCCGTTTATGCCTAATGGGTGTGTGGTTTATTCCTAGTAGCACAGGGTTCATGGAAAGATGTCTGGAAAAATATGGAATCATATAAAGGCACCCATTTGCGGCGCTAAAAAAAAAAGTTGGAAATTTCATGTCCCGATTTTAATGACGCGCTTAAAGCCATTTAAAAATAAGCAAGACGTTGAACATGCAAAGTCTGAGGGGGAAAATGGGATCTAATTATTTTTATTTATTTATTTATGTATTTTAAAGAAATAAGGTAGCCCATTGCAGTAGTAATATCTGTACAATTTGCAGTTTTGGTTTCTTTCCAGTCCATGGCCATGATGTTATCCCATAACTGATTTATTTTAAGAGTATAATCCGGTATTCCAGTAAAAGTATAAACCACAGTATGCAAATAGATACCATCATATTTACTGGTGCCAGATTAGAATTCCTGAACTTTCCACTGTTACAGTTGATTCTGTTGAGGTGACATGCACACATATGAAAACCTCCGTACCTATGCTTATTCATAAAAATAGAATATAGTCATTCAATAATAATAGAGTTTACTATACAGGTAGGAAAGTATGGAAAATGATAAATTTGTATATGAATGCAGATCAGTATTGGAACAGCGTGACTGTTATGAATGATGTACAGATGTGCCAAAGACAGCAGTAACACAGATCTGCTCAGTTTGCCCTGCTTCGGCGTTCGTCATCTCCATCTCGATTCATAGCTCTGAGCACCAGACATAAACAAAAGCACATAGAAATTGTACATAGCATACAATTTGTCTCCTAGGCCTGCTGCCCAGTTCTTATTATACACCAGCCTGGTGGAAAAAAAAACACAAGACTGCAGCTATTTTAGTCTTCAGACCAAAATTTGCAAGAATGTTATCCTAGCTTTTCTGTCACATTTCTTTATTATGAGAAAAATGACAGGATGGAAAGAACTTTGTTTATACGTTTTTTTTTTTATTTTTTAAATTCAGGATCCACTTCAGGACAAATCCATCTTCTCTGGAGATCTGTTTCAGTATTTGGATGAGAATAAGAAATGGAGGAACCGCTTCATATACGTGGCCAACTCTTACAATATCGGCTTCTACGACAGCAGACTGGTGAGGAAACCCTTGCGGGTCACATGACCTGATGTTATAGTAGTGTTACTGCTTATGTCCTTCAAAACAATTCCATGGAATAAAGTGCACAGGCATCTGTTCTCTTCATTATTGCATACAAGTACATTTTTCAATATCAGTTCATTTGCAAATAGTATATAGTGCTATATGGAGTCAAGATAACACTCTCATGTGTAGTGTGAATATTATATCTTCATTATCTTCTTCCTCAGGCTTTTGAAAGGGGTCTGCATCCCAGAGGAGTCATTAATTGTGCTGGATACAAAGTCCTGACCTCCATGGATGAGTACCTGGACCTGCTGAGCAGCTGCCTGCCTGGTGAGAGATGAGTGTGAGAGATGAATCAGGATGAGGAAGATATATATTCTAGCTGGAATTTGAGTAACAAACCCTGATACGCCCTAGCTCTTAAACGGAGCTGAGTGGATTAGTGGATTATTGATGGCTAGATGACTGGATCAGAGCATCTCCAAAACTGCAGCTCTTGTGGGATGTTCCCAGTCTGTAGTGGTCAGTATCTATCAAAAGTGGTCCAAGGAAGGAACAGTGGTGAACCGGGGACAGGGTCATGGGTGGCCAAAGCTCATTGATGCACTTGGGGAGTGAAGGCTGGCCCATGTGATCCGATCCAACAGATGAGCTACTGTTGCTCAAATTGCTGAAGAAGTTAATGCTGGTTTTGATAGAAAGGTGTCAGAACACACAGGGCATGACGGGGCAGGGCTGTTTTGGCAGCAAAAGGGGGACCAACACAATATTAGGCAGGTGGTCATAATGTTATGCCTCGTCAGTGTATGATAGCATGCTTATGCATTTGTATAAAATGGAACTTAAGGTCAAAAATAGACCAAAAAAAAGTCCAATCTGATGTTATGTATTCTTCTTGGATTGTAGACTTAAAGGCGAAACAAGAAACTTCCCCATTTCTGAAATACGCCTCCAGCTTTCTGTTGATCTTGTGGCACCCCTACGCTCGCCATCATTACTTCACTGTGAGGACTGAGAAAGAGCAGACCAAGTGGCTTGCTGTTTTCCAGGACTGCATCAGACACGCCAACAATGGTGAGTTCATGTAAAAACACACACTTTATTCAATGTTTCCATATGCACCAGTGTTGTTTCATGAGTCTCGAGCATCGGTACTGATTCTTTCAGACCAGGTTTGAGTACAAGTACAAGCTACACATATATATATACACGGATCATTATGCTGTTGTGAGTACAGTAGTCTTAAGCATTCTGGTTGTATTTCTATGATTGGTGTAGAGGTCAGGCATCAGTGAAGACCACTGGGGTTCTTATACTCTAGTCTTCAGGCCTTAGACATTAGACCTCTATTTTAAGAAATTCTTTGTTCCCATTTTGACTAATATTCCCGTCTTAAAAGCACCATCCACTGGGAATGTTAAGGCACAAGCTCTGGGATGACTGGAATGACTGTGTTCCTCATTCTATAACTTTGATATTTTTAAGGCAAGGCTCTAAAGGAAAAAGCAAAAATTTTTATTTTTAATGTACTGAATTGGACAGTTCTGCAATCTATGATGGATGGATGGATGGATGGATGGATGGATGGTTGGGTGGATAGATGGATGGATGAACGGATCCTTTTGCTATTAAAGAAATGAGTAGTCTTAAGCATTCTGGCTGTATTTCTATGATTGGGGTTGAGGTCAGGCATCTGTGGAGGCCAATGGAGTTCTTTCACTCCAGTCTTCAGACCATAGACCTTCATAATCATTGATTTATGTACAGGGGCATGGAATATCTTCCTTTCCTTCACTTCCAGTGGAATGATAAAATTTCTGTAATGACTAAGGCATCCTATACAGTTGTGTGCTTCCAAAAATGGTCAGGTGTCCATATACTTTCGGAGCATATAATGTACTTTGTGTACACAAAAAACAAATCAGTAATATTGTGATGAATATTATAGAATATTATAGATATTCAGCACTACATGGAGTAAATGCATAAAAAGAAAGGATCCAATACAGATCGAATACAAATGACAGTCCTAGGTGAAAATGGGGCCACCGCATACTTTGGCATACAACCGCACTGTCGACTTCCTTCATCCACACCCTCATTATCTTGTGCTTTTGCTTTCCACCTCATTGTAAATGTCTATTTCATCATAGCATCATTCTTAACACACACACACACCATTATTGTCATAGTTACACCCTTGCAAATCATCTCTGTTCTGCATAACTACCATTGTTCAAAACATAAAGCAGAGTGGGTGGGTGTATGTGTGTGTGTGCGCGCAACTGTTTGTGTCTCTACATGAAAGCGTGGATTCCTTTAATACGGTTCAATCCACGAGAGAGTGTGAGAAAGCTCGAAGGAATTTGTTGTGGGTGAATTACACATGCTGATGATTCAAACAGGTTCTATATGTGTGTATATGTATAGCAGTGGTTCTGTCTCAGAGCTCTGATTGAACACGTGCTTTCTCGCCTTTAACAGTCGAATCAGGGGTCAATTTGGGTATGCAAGTTTCATACGATACCCAAAATAATAAGACAAATGGCTTAAGATTTTTAACTGGAGTTCAGAGAGTGTGTTTTTCGAGTTAAATCGAAATCTCTGGAGTCGTTTATTTGATATTGAAGCTAATACAAATATCCTTTTTCTCCCTCTCTTTTTTTTTCCCTACCTGTTTTGGGTCACATTTCTGTCTCGAATTCCCTCGGTGACCTCGGAGTTCCTTTAAACAGACACACCTTTTTGTTTTTGTTTGGCACCGTGAGGCATTCTTATCATAAGTGCTGCTTATGTTAGGTAGCTGGAACGAAAGGGGGCGATTTACTCCCTGGTCTTTATTAGTTTAAGAGTAATAATGAAATCATACAGGGGGGAAAAAAAGCACATTATGCATGTATGCATATTTGAGGGAATTTGAGCTCGTCTAGACATGCAAGGAAATGTAGGTGCAAAGGTGATGATGCTGCATGTGTCGTGTGTGTGTGTATATATATTTTGCTAAGAATAGAAACACCTGCTCAACACCATGGAGATCAGAGAAGAAAGGTCAGACTGCTTTGAGCTGACCGGACGGCCATAGTAACTCAAATATCCACAGATTTTTCAGTCTTCTTTCTGTCAGCTTGTGCCTTGTTTTTGATTGACAGGAGTGGAACCCAATGTAATCTTCTGTTTTTGTAGCTCATCCATCTTAATGTTCAGTGTGTTGTGCTTTTAGAGCTGTTTTTTCTGCTCACCACGGTTATAAAGTGACTTACTGTAGCCTAATATCATATAATTCACATTCATGCACAATATTTAATGCAAATGTTTCATTTTTCTTCTTCAGTATTTGCCCTACATGCAATACATCTAATCTCTCTCTACCTCTCTCTGGGTTTGATCAGTAATTAAGGCTTGAATGCTACCTACAGGTACACATTTGCTGTAAATTAGACCCTGGTTCTGTCTAAACCCAGAGTTAGAACTCCTACATCTCCTCCTTTTTTTTGTCCCCTTGCTTTTGTATGTTCCAGGCTAAAGCCCTCAGTGTCACTGTTCTACTTTCTCCCTCTGTCCACTTTCTCTTTCTTGCTCTATTTTAAAGAAAATCCTTATTCCCATCCAGACTAATACTCCTGGCTTTAAAGCACTATCAAACTGGGAATATTAAAGCACAAGCATATCATTCTAACTTGGAT
>NC_080727.1:6517500-6560000 GCF_019097595.1 Hemibagrus wyckioides
AGCAATTTGCCATTTTATTTCTTTATTTTTTAATAGTTATATTTGATATTAACAAACATCTCCATGAAGTTAGCACTTGCATCATAGCAGCTATAAAACACTGCTGTTCCTTCACTATCCTCTCTGATTGTTGAAGTCAATCAACAAATTAAAAAAATAAATAAATACAGTTTATCGTGTTGCAGAGAAACTCAGTCATGAAGATTTTAGTCTAGAAACAGTTATGTTGCATTGATTGGAAATCTTGATGCCGAACTTCTGTGATTGGGAAATTGTGTATATAGGATCAGCAAGTTTGAAGAATCGGCATTGAGCACCTCGTCTGAGCTGCCTCGAACTTCACACACATACGTGCCTGTGGTTTCCCCGAGAACGGGTCATCCCATGAGCCCCGGCTAACCACCGAGCGTGGTTATGTGAGATGGAAACACATCAGCCTCAGAGGCCACCTTAAATGCTACCACATGCTTTATTTTTATCCAGTCTTGCTCCATTCATACTCTTTCTGCTGTAGTGGGTGCAATCCGTATGAGCGTTTTGTCTTGTCTTGTTTTGTCAGGATTCTCAATGTAGAATAAATGGAGTGTGTGTGTGTGTGTGTGTGTGTGTGTGTGTTTTTCCCCACTTCTGATAAGGACAGTGTGATGGAAATACTCTGTAGGTGGTGCTACTATGAGGCCGGTCATACCATACCACATGGGAACTTTCTCAAACTGTACACGAATGTTCCTGGATTGTTCTCATGAACCTAAAGCCAAGAAAAATGAGCTGCTTTTATCTATTTCTCTATCGCTCTATTTCTCCTTCCCATGCTGTTCAATTCTGCCAAAAAAAGCCTTCCTGTTCTGAAAAATTTACTTGCTCACTTCCTGTTATTGTAAGTCCTTGAGTCGGTCACAGATGTACACAAACACACACACACACCCAAGGAGTAATGTCTACCATAAACTATAGCTGAATTATTAAAGGAGCGGTTTGTAATTTTCTTTTAGCGCCATCTGTTGGTTGAGACAAATTGCGAGCGCAGCGAATACGCTGAGAGTCCTTCCTGTTGTTCCAAATCATGTAGGTCTCGTGAGAGATTTATTAGGATACAACTAGAGTTTTCTTATGTCTGGTGACTTGAATTAAAATCTAAACAGAGGTCTAGATGGTATCGCTTGGAGGAACTAGTGATATCCATCTCATGCTGAAATTACAAGTCGCAGGTGTTCTTTCTTCTTCTTTTCTTCTTGTTTTTGTTCTTTTTCTGGAGGTATCTTTTAAAATGGAATGACGTAATGGCAGAAATTACAAACTGCACCTGTAAATTGCACGCTTGTGGATGTGTGTGAATCACAGCACAAGCTTTCTCTATCATCTGCCTTTCCTGTAGTCCGGACCCTCGTCTGCTGATGTCAGCCTGTGTTTGTGCAGCTTTTGTGTAGTCATTTCCTGCTGGTGTGTCTGTGTAGAGAGGGAAAAAAAATTTCTAAAAGGTTATCATGTCCCAGAAAGAGGAGTAGGGTTCAAGAGTTACAGTGATCTGACTACTGTATGGTTCTGTAATCTCCTGTTCATTTATAACTCAGATAGAACCTTATAATACGTATGAGAATTGTGACCTGTTCCCTGTACATGTGCCTGGGTTTTTTTGTATGTTTTTATTTATTTTGTTTAGATTTTTTTGTTTGTTTTGAATTGTTTTTTGTTTTTATTTTTGTTTTGCTTTGTTTTTTTTGCTTGAATTTTTGTGTTTTGTTTTGTTTTTTATTTAGTTAGTTTTGCATTGTGGTTTTGTTTTGTTTTACTTTGCATTTTTTGTTTTTATTTATTTTGTCTTTTTTTTCAATGTTTGTTTTTGTTTTCTTGTGCATTTTTGTTTGGTTTGGTTTTTCTGTTGTGCTTTGCATTTTTGTTTTTTGTTTGGATTTTTGTTTTGCTTTGTTTTTTGCTTTAATTTATTATTTATTTGTTTTGTTTTCCTTTGCATGTTTTGTTTTATGATTTGTTTTGTTTTGCATTATGTTTTTGTGTTCTTTTGCTTTTTTTGTTTGATTTTGTTTTTGTTTTGAAGAACATGTTTTCCTGTCTTTGAGTCTAAATATTAAATAATGATGATCTTTTAAGGTTTAGAATGTTCCTCTCTATTCTTTACTAAATGCACAGGATCCCAAACCTGCTCCTAGAGAACCCCCTTTCCTCCTTATTTTTATTTATTTATTTATTTTTTTAAGTTGAAGTGGGTGTGTTAGAGCAGGAAATGCACTAATGTGTGTGTTCACCAGCTACTCCATGACCAGGGTTGGGAACCTGTACCCTTAATGTTATCATAATGTTTAATTTAATGTTTTTAACCAGACTGACCGGTTTTGCCTAGTAAGTAAACATTACTGATGCTAGTACTATGAATGCACTTACTGTGCTCTCTTGTGCCTCCTGCAGGTCTGTCAGAGGAGAACAAGGTGCTCACACCAGCGTTCACCAATTCCCTACGACTGTACAGACAAGCCAAAGGTCACTACGGAACCTGGGACATGATGTGTGGGGATCCAGCACAGGTCAGTTCTTTAAGCACAGCCCAGACTCGGGGTCAGAGTAGGACAGTTTCACTTTGTATATAAACCAACACATTTCCCTGTTCAGTCAGATTTGCATCTTCAGCTGCTCTGTGAGCTGTGCTTCTCTGCCTCTTGATAAAAGTGAACCTTTGCAGAAGTAGAAATGATGACACGAGTGAGACCTGAAGGAAGTTGAAGAAAAGGGAGAATGAGGGCACAATTAAAAAGTGCAGTCTAACAGAACTTCTTAATTAATTTTCTTTTCCCTCACTTTGAACGATGACGAGAACGGTCGTTTCGGCCCACAAGGACGGAAGAAGTGTTCGGATTGATCTTGATACGTTTTGATTGGCTGTTTAGTTTAACCAACCGAAAGTCTGATGAAGAGGCTCATTCTTTAACCTCACATTCCCTTTCCTACAATATTTCATCCTGTCTGAATTTTCTTCTCCTTCTCCACTTCTCCTTTCTTCCTCTCCTCCGGTGTGTTCTGCTCTGCTCAGCCAGGGTGGAGTTTCCTGTCTGTGAACTGAATCCAGCCTTTGTGTGTTGAGAAGGTCAGGTGAGACACAGGCAGCACTGTGAGTCAGGTAGAAGAAGAAGAAGAAGAAGAAGTAGAAGAAGTGGAAGTGTAGTCATACTTCTACTCATAGAATTATTAATGCAGCTAATTACTGCTGTACAGACAAGCAGCTCCAAACTTAACCCCAGTAACCGAAAGGAAATGCTCTTTTGTTGTTAATCCGTATTAGACAGATTTCCTCATGAGAATAAAATGTTAAAAATCCTTGTGGGAACACATAAAAGGGTTTCTTTGCCAGTTCTCACATATTCACATATACCGGCAGGAGTCTAGGTTTTGAAACAACATATCCAGCTCCTGTATCGGATTAACTTCCACAAAAATTCCATATTTCCAGCTAAGTTTCATTTAGCTAGCATTTGTGCTTTTACTTAGTGCGTAGCTCAAGTTTATTTCCCTTGCCTTGCCTTGATTTAATGTCATGTAGTCAGTCCAACCCTCAATTACGTCGAAAACCAGAGAGTGAAAAGGCAGCTAGTGATCAAACCTGTCATTAGAGATATGAACCACAGGCTGGAGAATGTGTGTCTCAGAAAAAAAATTGTCATCTTTGTAGACTGATGGTATTTTTAGTCTGTGACCTAACGAACCACTGAGATATATTTATTGATGGAGACTTCAAAGCCTCTAAATGTTGTTATAAATGTAAATGTCTGCAATGTTCTGTCATATATTTGTATGCCGACCAGGCATAACATTATGACCACCTGCCTAATATTGTGTTGGTCCCCATTTTGCTGCCAAAACAGCCTTGACCCCTTCATGCACTGTGTATTCTGACACCTTTCTATCAGAACCAGCATTAACTTCTCCAGCAATTTGAGCATCAGTAGCTCGTCTATTGGATCGGATCACACGGGCCAGCCTTCGCTCCCCACGTGCATGCTTGACCACGGGCCTTGGACTACTTTTGATAGATACTGACCACTGCAGACCGGAAACACCCCACAAGAGCTGCAGTTTTGGAGATGCTCTGTCCAGTCTTTCCAGACATCACAATTTGGCTCTTGTCAAACTCTCTCAAATCCTTACGCTTGCCCATTTTTTCTGCTTCTAACATCAACGTTGAGGACAAAATATTCACTTGCTGCCTAATATATCCCACCCAATAACAGGTCCCATGATGTCAGTGTTATTCACGTCACCTGTCAGTGTTCATAATGTTATGGCTGATCGGTGTATATACATTCATTCATATTTATATTCATTTCTTAGCCTTGAGGTTATGACATATTACAGGTTAGAGGGATAGAGGATTTTAACAAGCATCATTTATTTGAATATAAAATGAATTTATGGATTTTTATTATAATTAAAACAAGATGATGATGATGATGATGATGAACTTGATGGTTTGGAAATTTGCTAAGTTTCACTATTGCTATCTCTGGCAACCCTCAGGTTGACCCCCACCATTCGAATTACTGAGCTATCTCCTCTAATTCAAATAGCTCAGTGTAAAATGCTCTCAAACTCACATTTGTATACGATGCCAAATACTCTGATCACTCCCTGAGAGATCCTTCTCTGATTTTGTTCTTTCTGTTACTTCTGCACCTGAAATGAGGTTTAAAGATACACTAGGTCTTCTATGTCCATTAATCAGATGTATAACAGGTATAATAGACATAACTTTGACTCTACCACCCTAAGGACATGTGTTTATACCATGTGAGGTGTAATTTAGTTCTTTTTATGTTTTTTAATCTACAGTCTAATTACGTTTTATTACATGGAATTGTTCAGTAATTACTTGGATTTAAACAAAACAGTTTTGTCTTTCCAGAAAAGCTATGCTGTGTTTTAGTAGATTCACAGCCAGTTGATAACAAACCTGGTGCTAAGTCTTCAGGGTTGTCTTTTGTTCCACTTCTCTTGAAGAGAATAAGGAACTTCCTTATTATTTTGTATTAAGCTTTGTGTAGAATTTGGCTTAGAGAGTATCTGGATCTAACAGAGGGTTAGGTTTCTGTGAATGAGTAAAGCAGCATCAGGACAGCTTCCTTTCCAATTCCCACTCTTCCTGAATACAGACAGGCCTTGTGATTGGCACCATGTACTAAAAAAAAAGCCCTTGTTTTGCCATACTTATCATCTGCCTATTCTGGTCAACTCTAGTCTCTGAGGTTGCCCTGGTGGTCATCCTGGTGGTGGTCAGGTTTGTTGGAATTAGTGGAAGCTGTGTATCTGAATCTAAATTGTCAGAAGGGTTTGTCAGTAACAGAGCGCTCTCATAAATACAACAAATACCATCCAGCTGTTAATACAGCTTCCTCAAAGTATTGAGATTTTTCTTGTTCTTGTACTGTTATTTATTGAGGATAAGAATCACTCAACATTCTGATCCTGAGCTCTGTAGAAGAGGAGAATCATTCAAGATGCTGATATTGAGGATGGGAATTGTACTCTATTGAGGATGAGAATTGTACTTTATTGAGGATGAGTATCACTTCAAGTCTTAATGCTGTATTCTGTTTCGGGCACGACAGAGCACATGGATTGCAGTGAACCCAATATTCAATCTGTAAAATCTGGCAAAGGTAGAGGGTGATCTCCAGGTCAAAGCTTCACAAGTGACAGCACAGAAATAGTATGCATCTATTGGCATTTACTTGGAAGAAGGCATCTCATCGTTTTGCTACCAGACAGTGATGGCACATCAGGATCTGTATCTGCATGCGAAGGCAGCTTTATTAAGCTCCCTCCAGCTCTGTACTTCAATCCACTAACAGCTCTTGTATTTGTCCGGTTCCTGCTGCCAGCTCCTTTGATTTACGTTCCCACACAGTAAAACCACTCACTCCTCCTCTTCCTTGGGACTCATCAGGCGATTTAGTTTTCTTCTTGCTATTTCAGCATGGTGAAGGAGCTTATCTTTTATTTTCAAGCGGGTTCTGCAGCTGTCTCTGCTGTCTGCTTCCTCCTCGGCAGTGCCAGCAGGAGGTGATGAATAGACAGAAGTATTTTCCTGTTATAGTCTGTGAGTCGCTAACGGCATTATGCTGCTCTTAGGGAATGACTATCTAAGTCCCAAAACCGTTTGGAAATGAATCATGTCCATGGTTCAACTTCGTCGGGCTTTGTTGGAACAAATAACTGACTGTCCTGGTCTGAAAAACAAAAAAAGGTTCACACAAATGATAACTTTACACTTGTATAAACCATCAACACCAGCGTCTGCCACACACCAGCTTAAACAATAGCTCATGTGTTTCATTCAGGAACATGTTCCATCGTGGCAAGATTTCATAAATCTAAAGTAATAATATCTATGGTGTGCCTTATTGTACTTCTTATTGCACACCTTATCTATGGTGTGCCTTATTGTACTGTCCGAGAAAGATTTTAAACGATAACCAATTAGCAAAAAGAAAAAGATTAGCGCACTCACATACCCCTTTCTAGAAGAAGCTAATGTGAAAGGACTAGCATGACATAGAGGTGTTCTTCTATAGTTTGCACACTTGAGGTCATGGTCACAAGGTGATGACTTTACTTTTACGGGCCAAGCAAACAAGGTCATGAGGAAAGTAAATAGAACAGGTTTATGAGAAAAAACACATAGACACAGGCACAAGAATGAATGTTATTTGTTGTTGCTCTTTCGGTTACTCCTTGTTTGAGATCACCACAGCATCATCTGGTCTGCATATTTGATTTGGCACAGGTTTTACACTGGATGCCCTTCCTGTTGCAGCTCTCCCATTTTATCTGGTTATGAGAGTTAATCTCTCAGTGGCTGGGTTATTCCCTGCCCGGGAATCGAACCGAGGCCACGGCAATGAGGGCATGGGATCCTGCCGCTGGACCACCAGAGGACAATAGGGATGAATTTAGTAGTATGCATAATTTTAACAGACAAGTCCAATCATGAGGCAGCTGCATAATCCAAAAATCATACAGATGCAGGTCATTTTATTTTCACATTAAACACCAGAATGAAGAGAAAGAATGAGTTTGGTCACTTTGATCAGTGTGGCATGGATGGTACCGATTTTTGATTTGAGTATTTCAGACATAACAGTGTCTAGCATTTAGACCTAATGGAAGTGGACTGGACTCAATGGAATGGACTCAACCTGCAGGATATAGTAACTTAAATAATCACTCTTTGTGAACATGGTGAGCAGAAAAGCATCACACCATGCACAAAACATTAAACCTTGAGGTGGATGACCTACAGCAGCTGAAGACCATACTGGCATCCACTCCTTTCAGACAAGAACAGGATTTGAGGCTTTTTCAAGGGAACAGGCTCAACGAAACTGGACAAAACATTGAAGCTAGTGTGGCGGTGTGGATGTGGTAAATAAACTCCAGTGCCAGTGTTTATCTTATGAGCAAATAATAGCAAGCCTTTATTAGCCATTAGGTCTGGAATAGATGAGTAGCATGGTTACTCCTAAGAAAAGGATATGAACTGACATGTAATTGTGAAGCACTGACATGCTTCGTTAAATGTATTAAATGTAAATTCGACATCTTCCATGGGTTGATGCGGAAGTTTATATATTGGTATAAACACAATATTTGTAAAAGCACATAGTTTAAGCAGGTTATACCAGTGCGCATACACACACACACTTAGACATAGCTCGAGCTGCTGTTTATATTAGACGTTAAAGACACACCCCGATGAACAAACCGTGTATGAATGACACTATTACAGCTTCTAGTCAGGTCTACACCCTGAAAATAAGGTACCCATTGAGGAAAAAGTGCATGTGTTTTGTCTGCTGTGTGTATACCCCGTGGTAAAGCTGCATTCACTTCCTGACTGTTATTTCTCCCATAAAATCTGCTGGAAATGACTGTGTGTGCTGTTCTGGTTAAAGGGTGTGGGCTGCTGTGTTTTTTATTTTTTTTTTTTTTATTCATTCTAAGAGGGCTTTGTGCGAATTGGCACACACCTGGCAGTGCCCGAATGTGTTGCTGTGGAAACGGAGTGGGAGGGAGCTGGAGATGCCTGCTCCCTCCACAGTGTCTTGCGGCGCCTCAGTCGAACTCATACAGTGTTGAATTAATACTGCATGTGAGTAACGGAGCACTCAACAGTTTATTGGCATAATTGACATAGAATAGTGTCGGATATAGTGAATGAACACACGGAGTCTGGGGCTGTTGAATGAGAAGGATTGCATTACCCGTCAATCAAAGCAAGACTAGCCAATCATTGCCCTCTGTACACCGATCAGCCATAACATTATGAGCACTGACAGGTAAAGTGAAGGACACCTGATTTATCTGCTCATCATGGCACCTGTTAGTGGGTGGGATATATTAGGCAGCAAGTGAACATTTTGTCCTCAAAGTTGATGCCTAGATGACTGGATCAGAGCATCTCCAAAACTGCAGCTCTTTGTGGGCTGTTCCCGGTCTGCAGTGGTCAGTATCTATCAAAAGTGGTCCAAAGAAGGAACAGTGGTGAACCGGCGACAGGGTCATGCGCGGCCAAGGCCCATTGATGCACGTGGGTAGTGAAGGCTGGGCCGTGTGATCCGCTCCAACAGACGAGCTACTGTTGCTCAAATTGCTGTAGAAGTTAATGCTGGTTCTGATAGAAAGGTGTCAGAATACTCAGTTTGTTGCATAGCCGCAGACCAGACAGGGTGCCCATGCTGACCCCTTTGCACCACCGAATGCGGCACGTGAGAATCAGAACTGGACCACGGAGCAATGGAAGAAGGTGGCCCGGTCTGATGAATCACATTTTCTTTTACATCATGTGGATGGTTGGGTGCGTGTGCATCTCTTACATGGCACCCGGATGCACTATGGGAAGAAGGCAAGCCAGTGGAGGCAGTGTCACGCTTTGGGCAATGTTCTGCTGGGAAACCTTGGGGCCTGCCAGCCATGTGGATGTTACTTTGACACGTACCACCTACCTAAGCATTGTTGCATACCATGTACACTATAAGACTATTGCTTTCCAGATATTTGTCTATTGATCCATGTGTGATATGAGTGTGTAATATGAGAACAGAAATAAAATCTGTGCAGTTAAGAATATTCCACTAACCAGAAATATTCAGCTTTGTGAACTGATGTGGGAGTGTACACACAATATATATATATATATATACACCTACATACACAACTCCACTGAATAGACAAGTGAGTGTGCAGATCTCATTGTTATTTCAGTGCTCTTTGCTCTTTATAAACTCACCTGACCTACTTTTAGAGAGAATGCATTGTCTTTGTCCAGAGAAAAAAACGGTTATATGAATACTTTTTATATGAAAGGTTATATGAAACTTTATTTTTTTTAATTACAAAGCACCGTGTTCTTCTGTTAAGTGTGTCATCTACTTGTGCCTTGTCATTTGAAGCTCCTGGTTTAATCCCGAGGCTTGATCGAGCTTAGGATGATCCTAATTCCATCCTAATTTCTAGCTACAAGTACTATTTGTCAAGCCTTGGGCTTTCTTATTTGCCAGACCCTCAAAAGCAAGCCTTTATCATCATAAGCTCGCATGAATACAGAGAGCTTCTACACACACACTCTGATGTGGTCAGCACACTTCAAAGCTCGATTGTTATTGCTCACACTTCTAACACTGAGGACAAGGAACCACTTCAGGAGGAGTGTGTGTGTGTTAGTGGATAACCAGCGTGAAGTGATCAAAAACGTCCAGTCACTTGGGATGAAGTGTCCAGAAATAACTACACAAAAACTAAAGAGTGCTGCAGGAGTATTTGAAATGCTTTTACGCTTCTTTACAATCGAGCAGTGGCATTATACAGATCTGTTTAGTGCTCCAAATATCCTGTGTATTATGCTCAATAATATGTTTAATGGCACAATATTCGTGTGTGTGTGTGTGTGTGTAGATTCTGGCCAACCTGGTGATGGAGATCCTGTATCCGGAGCTCAGGACACAGATAGGGCCTCGGCTGAAGGGCAAGCTACAGCAGAGACAAAGGAACTGGATGCTGGTCAGTACTTGGACCCGAGATTTGATGCTTAAATTCCGGTTCGTTCCGGTTTATTTAGTTCAAGAGTAACATAGCATGTTGTGAATATACAGTAACTTGCCTATAGAGTATAGTATAGAATTCAGACAGGTGCCTTTTAATATTTGACAATATCCCACAATAACAAACACCTACAACATACAGAATGCATATTAGAGCGATTCACGCTAATTATAAACTAAATCTTATTTGGTTTGAGGGGATGGTTATGTCCTTGATGATGAGGATAATTGTATATGTTGCATGATTTAATTGTTCCTAGCTGTATACCCTGTGACATCCTCTGATTTGGTTGATTATTTCAGATCTCGGATGCAGTGTACAGGCAGGTGTTGAATCAGACACGGACGCAGCACGAGGCGCTGGTACAGGCCTGTGAGGTAGAGCGCCCCCGTCTGGATGCCACGCTGCGTACAAACATGGACCAGATCATTTCCTCCAAAGAGCATGTCACTGGAAGGATGCGTGGTAAGTCTAGGTTGCCAAAACTTTCCACTACTCACAGATGTGGTTGAATGGAATGACGGTGGGTGTCAAAACTTTTGCATAGAAGCTATGAGGAGCCACTTCAGCATGTTGTCTGGTCGAGCTGTGCATGTGTTGAGGTCAGGTCAGAACGATATATTCGAAAGTGATTTGGATCATAATACATTTTTCCAGGACCTTCTGGATCTAAACAATGCTTGCTTTCATTAGTTATCTAATGACTGTGGCATGCAATTTGCATAACTGGTGATTATGAACGTTCCTAAAGAAACAACCTAAGATACCAAACATATTTAGGATGATTAACCATGATTAATGTTTAAATCTGATCTGTTTGAGTTGAAGTGAGAAATCTAGACTAAAGCATTAAAGCTCTGCTGCCTTCACATGCGTTCGGAAATTATCGTAAATACAGGTTTCCCACTAGAAAGGTGCACATGAACGACCACTGAAGCTGTAATTACGACACGGAAACTCCTTGATTTCCAGGTACTTTTCCCTCTCTCTCTCTCTCTCTCTCTCTCTCTCTCTCTCTCTCTCTTTCTCTCTCTCATGCTCAGTTTCTCCCCTTCCTCTCTCATTTCACATTAGTTTGAACTACATGCTGAAAATTGCTCCCTAGATGCAAAAAAGAAGGCTTGGCATGGGCACTGTGCTTTTCTAACAGAGCAGTGCTGGTAGAACTGCATTCCACAGACAGCTCAGGAGTTCGTTTACCATTAGGACTGAAACCTAGACACAATTCTTAATGGCACAGTGGGATCATGTGATTATTGAGGAAGCTGGTTGGTTTCTGTTGAGTGAGGAGTTGTGTTAGAATGCAGCTGAATGGCGAAAATGTGATGTGGTAATAGGGGGTGGGTGAGACGGCAGGAAAAATGATATTGTACCATTTCTTGGAGATTTATATTACATATCATGATGTATACGTTTTTTAAAAAAAACATAATACATTAAATTCAAGATTAACAAAGGTATCACAGTATTTCAGAAAAACAAAAGTTTTGTAATGTTATATCCATATTATGATGTCATAATGCTCAGCCCTATTGTCCAATCAGATGCCAGATTCATCTAGGTCGTGTTTCAAATGCTGTATTACATTACTTTACATATATCATAAATGTGCATTAGTATTTTTACAGATGTGTAGCAAGATTAGACCTCTGTCAGTTCAATCTATTCTGATTTGTAGGTCTCTAAAATCCTGTGCACTTGAACAAATCTCTATAATAAACGTTTTAAGTTCGCTCGGCCTGCTCGTGTGCCGAGTTTTAACTCTGTAAACATGCCAAGGTTCTTGTCTGTTGCTCGCTGATTGACAATAACACAGGGGTGGAGTAAAGGGATGTTTGGGGGCGGTGACTATAAAATGACTGACAGGACGCCCAAACAAACACAAACAAATATTCAAGATTGTAACACAACAGGTTTTCTCAGCCAAATAATGGCAAATATGAAGCATACATAGTTTTTTGTTATCATTTTCTATGTTTTTATGTTGTTTGTACTAGTAAGAAAGAATGGCTGTAATTCTGTAAAGTACTGCTTTAATTTGCAGACTGTGTTGCTTGTGATCAGGTACTGTATCTGACACTCTTTTGCCCCATGTCTTGGATTGCAGTCCCTTTGTGGTCGATTAAAACAACAACAAAAAACATGCTTTTGAATACCCAATAGTGCTTGTGTTCGATTTTGTACACTTGATATCAGCAAGTGTGTGTTGTGATAATAGCCTGGAGTCGGACTGACAATTGTATATTTGTTTTCATGTGCAGCCCTGGTGCTTCCACATGCAGAGCAGGTCCTTAAGAGCAATGTCCAGCCCTATATCCCCTCCATCTTGGAAGCTCTGATGGAACCGGTGGGCCAGGGATTCTCCGAGGTCAGGGAAGTGCTCTTCGGTGAGCTGGTGGAAATCAGCAAGAACACAGTGAATGATGGAAGCAAGGAAACGCTTGGGAAGGTGAGGACACGGCATGGCAGAGGCAACTACTGTACATTTTCTGATTGTGGTGATTGGTTTTCTATAACCGCAGCTCCGGCAGTAAAAATAACCCGGAGCTGTATGATGGACTTTCGCTTTCATAATTTGTGTTGCTGTGTAACAAAGAAAAACATACAGTTGTTGCTATGGAGATGTTTTCTGTAAGGGTCAGCAAGGTTTCTTATAATTTCATTTCATCACCCTTTCCTCTCTTTCAGCAAATGGAGAAGGTGTCCATGTTGGCGTTCCACCCAGTGAAGATGCATAGCTGCTATGAGAAGATGGAGCAGCTGAGTCTGGAGGGCCTGCAGCAGAGATTTGACGTGTCCAGCCCTTCCGTCTTCGTTCAGAGAGCTCAGATCCTCATGCGAGAGGTCAGTTTTCATTTTTCGTTTATTTCTGTCGGCACTGTTATCATACCTGCTTCATTAAGACGCCTCTATTCACTGCATGTGTTTTGTATAGCTTGCTACTGAGATTATGGGTTTCACTCATAAGCAAAACAACAGCCAGAACAGGAATATCTCGTATTTAATAAGCATGCAGTCAACTCCGCAGTAACAGTAGCCAGGTTCACGGCATGGTAAATAAAGCAATAGTGACGTTGTGTGGCAACATCTAGTACTACAGGCAAAATAAAACCATAGAGGACACTGCAGGAGAAAATATGTAGTCAATGATCCCCTTATCTGTAAAAAGAAAATAATTCTATACCCCTTAAGAATATAGTTTTATTTAACATAATCTAGCAATTTGATCACTTCAATTTAGATTCATAATTCAAATTTCCTCGCTTTTTATTAGAGCCGTAGTTCTTCAGGAAACTTCCACCAACAGAACACATGAGATCTGAGTTGATGTTAAGGCTAATTATAAAAGCTTGGATTAAACCGTGTTGACTCAACAGACTGGTAATTAACTCGAAGAAACTCAATGGTAAATATTATAGCTTTTTGTTTATCTAGCAGTTGTACAATAATATAATTAGTGAATAAATAAATTTATTTATTAATAAAAAATCACCACCACTACCAACAACAATAATAATAATTAATAATAATAACAACAACAATAATATTGATTATTATTATTATTATTATGATTATTATTATTATTATTATTATTATTATTATTATTATATTTGTCAACTGAAACAGGCCAGGACCCAGGGTGGGAGGTTTCTTTTTTTTTGTTTTTTAATTTATTAAAATTTGTTTTTTTATTTATTGTCAGCACTGCTGTTGTCATTGTTGTTTGGTCACTGTTTTTTGATTTTTTAAATTGAGAAAAATTGGATTATTTATTAATATAAAATCACCACCAATAACAATAATAATAATAATAATTAATAATAGCAACTATAATAATATTTATTATTATTATTATTATTATTATTATTATTATTATTGTATTATTTTAATATATTATAAATTTAATATTATATCATTATTATTATTATTATTATTATTATTATTAACAATTATAATTAATAATAATAAAAAATAGTATTTATTATTATGATTATGATTATGATTATTATTATATTTGTCAACTGAAACAGGCCAGGACCCAGGGTGGGAGGTTTCTTTTTTGTTTTGTTTTTTAATTTATTAAAATATATTTATTTATTTATTTTATTTATTGTCAGCACTGCTGTTGTCATTGTTGTTTGGTCATTGTTTTTTAATTTTTTTAAATTGAGAAAAATAGGATTCTGTAATATTCACCATTATGTGATTCTATATGCTACCAATAAAAAGATGTAAAAATAAAGTGATTGATTGATTTGATTAATAATAATAATAATAATAATAATAATAATAATAATAATAATAAGCTTATGTAAAGCCTGGATGTTTTGCGATGCCAAAATTTCCATCCTGTCTTTTTCTGGCCTGCTTTCCACCACAGCAAATGGACAATGGCGTGTACACGTTTGAGCAGCTTCTGTACCAAAACATGGAGGAACAGTCAGGAGAGGAGATTATAAAAACCATCCAGCGCTGCCAGGACCGAGTACTGAAGGTGAATCAGTCAGAGACCTGTTTAAACAAGCACTAAAGACTAATACCATGAACCTGTGATCTTTTCAATGGCCTTTTTTGTTTTTTTAAGGAATGCTGACAGAGAAACACCCTTGTATTTCCCTTATACCCTTATATAAAATCTCCAAAAAAAAGTCAAACAGCTGAACGTTTGTTCTTATCTTTGGCAGAAATTTGACTACGACAGCAGCACAGTGCGGAAGAAGTTCTTCAGAGAAGGACTGCTGCAGATCATCATCCCGTACATGCTGAAACAGCTCCATCCCGTGTGCGCTTCTGTAAGTGTGACGGACACATCACTGCTTCGGAATTCTGTGTGTATCTGCGTCCGGATCTCTCTCTGTTCTAAGGGAGTGACTCAGTCCCATTATCTGTAACTGGATCTGATTCATATTCCAAATTTCCCTGTATTTGTGTACAGATTTTCATTTGAAGTGGGCGTGGCCAAAACTAAAATATGAACCATGAGAAAAAACTGGGAATAAAAATATAAGTAGAAAACAAATGTCAATTTTGTTCCTGATCCTCAGCTACATCACTCCATTTCATAAGTGGACTAGAACTAGATATGAACTAGAGTTACTTCCCTACTCTGTACACCACCTGAGACAATGCCTGCTAAAAAATATACTAAAAAAAAATCTTTGTTTCTGTTGTATTCTTCTCAGGAGCTGCCCAAATACAAAGACTTCATCTTTGAGGATTTCTCCCGCTTCATATTAGTGGAGAACGTTTTCGAGGAGGTCGTCCTACAGTCAGTCACGAAAGACATCATGATGGGTAAGATGATTTCCAAGCTTTATATCCTCGCAGCGTGATTCCTCGGTCTCTCAGTAACAGTAAGCACTGCAGTGGGTCTCTGTACTCGAGAAATCTGACCTGGGTTTTAGACTAAATGTTTTTAGCAACAGCTACAAGTGAGACAAAGCAAATAAAGAAAATAAACAGTGAACAGCTGCTGATTTCTTGCACATGGCTGGTGTGCAGAAATATGTATAAGATCATTAGGGGCAGTCATTTGGCGTGTTTTCCCATAAAATGTCTAGACATAGCGTAACATTTAGTGTGAACTGTTTAAGAAGGATGTTAGGAATTTGCCAAAAGATATCTACTGATAACTGAAGGCTTTCGGGGGGAAAAAATACTCCTTTTAAATTAAAGGGGGGGGGGGGTCCATAAAAAATGGCGGATTCTACATACACATCAAATTTGGGGAAAAAATTATAAATAAATAAATAAACATTTTTAAGATGGTATTGTGAACTTTAGGCACTGGAAATTATATCATTTCACATAAATATAATTAGACATTAGTCAGACAATTTCAGTAGATAGGAGCTACAGTTAAACAAAATCATTCTGTGTGCAGCTGTGAATGAGGCGGCCACTCAGAGAAGGCACAACCTGTACAGAGACAGCATCGTCCTGACCAACAGTGACCCGAACCTCCACCTGCTGGAGGAGAACCCCATCGACTGGGCCAGCCACTATGGACGAGGAGGAGAAGAAGAAGGAGCAGACCGGATCCGAAGACGCAGGCAGGTTGTATCCATGATTGTTCCAGAAGGCATGGCACCGATGCCTTACGGCTCCTGCCTGGAAGTACCCGGCGTGGAAGAAATCCCAGAGGAGAACGAGATGCAGTCGGCTGAAGATCTTCAAGATGAAGACATCTTTGACAACGATCTACGGAATCAGCCGATCATTTCTGTAATGCCAAAATCCTTGGAAGAACCAGGCTCTCCAGACAGCGTGCAGCAGATCAGGCAGCTCATCAAGCCGGTTCTTGAGGTGGTTCTTCCTTCAGAAAGGGATGCTGACCCAGTGCTGACCAACGGGATGCTGCCTCTGGAGGAAGGGGAGGAGATAGAGGCCATCACCTCAGAGGAGGATATGATGCCAAAGGACTCTGCTATCGCCAGGGCCATCCAGGAGCTGGACAACGCCGTTCAGGATGAAGAATGCAACGTAGACTCTGACACGGAACTTCCGCAAGCGTCTGCAGAGTCCAGTCCTCGTCACTATGACGACAGTGGTTTTCAGTCTCCTACCAACGAGAACACAGAGGAAGTGGACCATCGGCCAGTCGCCAGAGATCTGAAGGATGAACCTGAGCCAGTGGGTCCTGAGCTGGTGAGGGTGATGTTGAAAGACGAAGATGAAGATGAGGAAGTGTCGGAAGATGACTCGGAAGAAGCCGAAGGGGAACTGACAGAGGATTTTGAATCTAACATTTAAACCAGGATACTGACCTTCTTTCTTTTTGTTTTTGTTTTTTTTTCCCAAAGACAAATAACTTGTTAGCAAGTGAAGATATTTTGATTAAAAAAGTACATAATAATTCTTAGAATAAGAATATTCTAAACAAATCTAAGAGCCTGTTTTTAGCATTATTTACTAATTCCAAGCTTGAAATTGTCTTTGCATTGGCATATTGCTTCGTTCTAGAAAGAAATACAATTTCAAGCTTTAAAATGAGTAGAAATATATATTAAAAATATAGGCTCCATTGTCTTACATCTAAGAAAGAGAATCTAGTTGAATTTGCGTACACAAGATATTTTAACTTGCTATCTTTTTTTGGCAATCACGTTTTTGTAAATAATTCATATTACTGCCTTGTGAAGCTTAAATATTATTACTTAATCATAAAGCAGTCACTATTTTGTTTGTCACTGAAATGCCAGATTTCCCTTTCCATATACGCGTGTCTTGAATCACACTGAAGCCTTATTTCCATTGAAATCCTGGGATGAATATCTGAGCATCACAAATCTGCATATTATAAACTTCTAATACTGCTTTTATTTTTACTACATATTTATACCCAAGGGAACACAAATGAGGTCTGTGTATTTATTTTATTTGTTTTTACTTTGTTATTAATTCTACGCTGTGTTAATATTCAGTTGCAGCCGGAACGACGCCACGTATCTACATAGCACTTATGGCGTGTCGTCTTTCTCTTCTTCTAATAACTCGTTAGAGGTTTTTGACTCCGATGCTAATTTTATCTCGTGGGCAGACATGACTCAACTGATTGTGGCATTAAAGACCGCTGGGGTAGTGTTCAGCTTGCTTTGTATCAAGATCTATCCGTTTTTCTTGTCTTCTGCTGGAACTGGGGCAGGACAGTGATAAGACATCAGCACAGAGCCTTTGTAGATGGTGCCAGCTTCAGGTATTTTTGCTGGAATGAAGCAAGAGAATGGCTCTTTTTGTTCAATTTGTGAGTTCAGCTGTTTTTATCTTTCCATCCAGTTGATGAAATATTTTCTCTTCTAATATCTCTGATGACAGCCGGTGAAACATTTTTTCATCACTTTTTCCCTTTTCTACTCGCCCTGTGCTTCTTAGATTTCTAAAAAAAAAAAAAAAAAAAAATGACCTGGTTGTTGTGGTTCCCTGAAGTATTTTACTGGAGTGAATCTTTTTCCCTCCACTATTTATTAACACTATGTTTTTAACATTTTTTTTTTTATCTTCCTGTAGCCATGTTCTCCTTGTTCTTATCTGTTCACTAGGCATACATGAATGAATAAATAAAATCCTTTTAAAACAGCTTCTCTTCTTGATTTTGTTCTGTTCGATGTTCATGTTCTGTGGGTGTGATCTCTGAAGCTTCCTTCACCTCCTTTATCATTCTCCTTAAACGTGTTCACGTCAAAAACTAGCTCAGTTTCCAAACAGTGGAAGTTTAAAGTTTCTGAAGGATGATCCTTAGGTGAAATAGATTTTTTTGAATATAGTTTGAGGTGCCAATAGTTTTGCCACGTGTTTTTGAGGAAAAGAAAAACAATGGGCAGCTTAGTGGTTAGCACATTCGCCTCACACCTCCACTGTCAAGGGTTCAAGTCCCGCTCACTGTGTGTGTGGAGTTCGCATGTTCTCTCTGTGCTTGTTGGGTTTCCTCCCACTGTCCAAAGACATGCTTCTAGGCTGACTGGAATCTCTAAATTGCCCGTAGTGTGCGATTGCGCGAGTGCGCGAGTGAATACCCTGCGATCGACTCCGTCCAGGGTGTATCCTGCCTTGATGCCCGATAAATCGGCTCCCCGTGACCCGATAGGTTGGATAAGCGGTACAGACAATGAAATGAAAAATGTTATGAACGATTTTTGTTAGTATTGTACATACTTTCATTATTTGGATAAGTTTTATTTTATTTTATATAATAAATTTCTGAAATCATTTTATATTATATTAAAATATTATTATAATCATTAACGGTACGGTACTGTATATTTTGGGCCATGCCAAGGATTTATTACGATGTATTTTTTTTTAGGTGTTACTTCATTAGATCAGACACAAAATCTGTCCCTTTAATGTACTAAAATATATCAAACTAAAGGGAAAAAAAAAGTATTACACCCAAAATCACACTGAACAATAAAATATAAATACTATAATAATAATAATAATAATAATTATTATTATTATTATTATTATTATTAATACATACAATTTATAAATAATACATATTTTTAAAGGGGGGGTTAAAAAAAAAAACACACTGGGAAAATGTAAGAAATGATGAAAGGTCAGATCTTTTAAATCCATGAACCTGCAAAAAAAAAATATCTTTATCTCACAGCATTATCATTATTATCCAGGGTTCCCGTGGGCCCCTTAATAATACACAAACACAATCAAAATTATTAGTCAAACCAATTTAATATAATTTAAAAGGAGATGTGTTAGGGGGGGGGAAAGCTTATAAAAAGTTCCAGCTGATTTGTTAAAAAGAAAGCAGCAGCAGTATTAATAAAAGATTCACTTTTTAAAAACATTCCTCCTCTCATTCATTTCAGGCAAGTCTACATGATTTCCATGCTTGTTTTCTATCTATTACTTCCTGTACAGGAAAAAACAAGAAGTCATTGAGTGACGTGTGAGTACCGTGTCCATCACGAGGTCCAGAAGCTGTGCACCCAAGGAAGTGACTAAATCTTTCAAAAATGGAAGTAAAGACATTCCCCGATCCCCCCCTCCCCCTCCCCTACGTTGGAGATAAAGTGTTGAGCACATTTCTCTGTACAGGTTAAAAGGAAGTACACATTAACTACTAGACAGCGAAGCGGTATTGACCTTTATGAGCCAAGATCTGGTCAGCTGACACAGTGTTTGGACAGCACATTAGGTGTCCCAGTGCTTAAGCTGTTAAAAATCCCCCATGGAGCACAACGATCATATAATCAGATACTGCACTGTTCAAATGACAGTGGGTTAAAAACCTAACTTCTACCACACTGAAAGCTCATTAACTTTATGATTATGTTAATTCACTGAGTACAAACACTTAGGCACTGAGGTTAAGGACTGGTGGCTCTTCTGCGTAATTTGTATAGTTTGTCAGTCAAACAAAAAAAAGGAAATAAATCCCTGATTAGTACCATCTACTACATTCACCCCCGGTCAGTTACATCATATAACCCGAGAGAGGAAAAGCGATGAAGTAGCCCAACAAAGAGCCCACGATCACTCCGACGAATATCCAGACGTTGTAAGACATGACACAGAGCATAAGCATGTATCCCAGAACCACCTGAACAATATGGAGTCCTGTCCGGACGCCGTGAAGGAGCCAGCTGTAATAAAGAGAGACAAGCAGGATATTAGTACACAGCAGAGCGTCTGTTATAACAGTAGCCCCTTATTTCCTCCTAGTAATTCCTAGTGGAAAGATATCCTAGTAAGAATGATTCCTACTGTGTTTAAAATATTATAATATAAAGAAATGAATTATTTTATCAAGTCATAAAATGAGTCAGGACGTGTGTGTTTTCCCTTACACAGAATGTGAGTGGTTGAAGATAACACCTACAGATTGTAGACGCTTATGAACAAGTACTCGGGGTATCTCAGAGAGCAGAAATGGGTTTGATATCATTGTTTACTTCAAAGATGTTTTTTTGGATCTTTTCTCTGACTATATCACCTCTAGTAGGCTAGGGAAAAACAGAAATAGTTACAAATTCTGAAAGCCACGAGTGTCTACTATCATGTGAGCTTCGTATTAACCACCACTGTTGAGTGAGACGTGACAAAGACATTCAATGGACCCAACAAAACGGGTAAATTCCAAGAGTTAAATATTCAGGAAGTAAATACTGAATAAAAAAATATTTACTTCCTAGTAATGATGTAACAGTGCTGAATTTCTCTGCCACCTGCTGAAACAAAAGGGTTTTATGACCTGTAGGTAGTTAGTGTAATATATGGGACTACAATGGAGAAAAATGATGTAGATACAGGTCAAGAGCTTTAGTGGGGAAACTGGACATTGGACAACTGGATATTTTTCCCCAACCTTCAACACCTGTGCCCACTGTAGCCTCAGGAGTGGAACCTGAAGAGGTCTTCTGATACAACAAGGTGGCGTGTGCATTGTGAGATTTTCTGAAGTCTTTATTATCACCACATATACATTACAGCACAGTGGAATTCTTTTCTTCGCGTATCCCTAGCTTAGGAAGATGGTGGTCAGAACACAGGGTCCTTTGCATGGTAGCACTGTAGCTGCCCCTGGAGCAGGGAGGGTTAAGAGCCTTGCTCAATTCCAGTGGAGCTTTTTTGGCACTGGGGTTTGAAATCTGATCCTCTGATCAACAACCCAGAGCCTTAAACACTTCAACCACTGTGGTTATTGGGGTTACCATTAGTACCATTCAGCTCAACCAGTCTGGACATAATGCTCCGATCTCTCTCATCAGTAATGATGTGTTTCCAGGTTGTTTCCAGATTTTTCTTTTCTGAATCCCAGGATGCTCAGCACTTTCCAAAATATTCAAACCAGCCTATCCGGCACCCCCCAATTCTAATGATAGTAAAGCTCTTGACCTGTAGCTGCATGATTGTATCTGTTGCACTGCTGCCATGTAATTGGCTCAGTGTTAATAACCACAGGAATGTAGGTAAACAAGCCAATTCCATTAACATGATACAATATGTCCACAGTAGCTTATTGAAGAGGTGCTCCCAACTGAATGAAGGTTAATGAATAAGAACAACTTGATGGATTTCATAATTATTAAATATTCCATAAATCAAAATGATCTGCACAGAATTATTGCATTATAAAACAAAAACTCCAGGTAAGTCAAAAGCTGAGAAGATATATCGCGTACCCGTTTGCAGTGGAAGTGCAGAGAACAGGGCTAGTGGTGTTCTCCGTGGGAGCCAGAGACACCTGAGATGGACTGTTAGCTAGTGATGAGCTGCTCTCAGGACGTTCCAGCGCTGAAGAAAAGCAGGGAGTTTCAGACCGTTTGATAAGAACGTTCTTCCACACCTTGAGGAACTCGTATAATACCGTGAGCAGCAGTACCACAAAGACTGAAAGAACCATCCCTGGAGACAGAAGAAAGCGTGGATGGCTTGTGGAAGCAAGGGTAGTGCATTAATACATAGATTACAGAAATTCCAACATAGAGGATGCACTAGATGTTATAGCCGTTATTTATTTGTCCTACGCTTGTCTCAGAGCCGCCATCACAACACCCATGGAAGGTACTAACCATATTAACTAGCTATATATTTTTTTCCTCATCATGTGTACAGAAAGGAGAGTTTCGAGGAGCAGGTTTGCCTCGCACCTCAAAGGTTGGGGCTTGATTTCTGACTCTGCCCTATGTGCATGGAGTGTACATGTTCTCCCTGTGTTTTGGGAGTTTCCTCTGGGTACACAGATTTTCTCCCCCAGTCCAAAGACAAGTGCTGTAGATATTGATTGGCATCTCGAATTTATGGGTGTGTGTGATTGTGCTTTGTGATGTTGGCACCCCATTCAGGTTGTAAAACAAGTCTTCTGGGAAAGACTGCTGGTTCCCTTTGACCCTTTGTAGGATAAGTGCTACAGATAATTTATGGATAGATGAATGGAAGGATGATTAGATGAATAGATAGGCGGACAGACAGACGGACAGGAAGACGGACAGATGGCTGGACGGATAGGAAGATGGATGAACCGACAAATAGGACAATAGGTGGATGGATGGATGGATGGATGGATAGAACAATAGGTAGGTAGATGGATGGATGGATGCATGGATGGATGGATGGATAAGAAATTAGGTAGGTGGATGGATGGATGGATGGGTGGGTGGATAGAACAATAGGTAGGTAGATAGGTGGATGGATGGATGGATGGATGGATGGATAAGAAATTAGGTAGGTGGATGGATGGATAAGAAATTAGGTAGGTGGATGGATGGATGGATAAGAAATTAGGTAGGTGGATGGATGGATGGATATTAGGTAGGTGGATGGATGGATGACAAATTAGGTAGGTAGGTGGATGGATGGATGGATGGATAGAAAATTAGGTAGATGGATGGATGGGTAGATAGGTGGGTGGATGGATGGATGGATGGATAGAACAATAGGTAGGTAGATAGGTGGCTGGATGGATGGATGGATGGATGATTAGATAGATAAGAAGATGGATAGGTAGGTATCTGGATGGATGTATGTATGGATGGATGGATGATTAGATAGATAAGATGAGAGATAGGTGAACAGATGGACGGACAGACAGACAAACAGATAGACCTGATCTATTTAATCTTCTTATCCTGAGTGCTTTGTCTACCCTGAATTACCCTGAATTCAGAGGTCTAGTTTCTCCGCTATTGATTTCAACATTAAAGCAGGTGTTTGGGAGTTAATGCTGAAGCAGAATGAGGACATTCTTTATGTGGAGGAGGATTATAATCAGTCAAGTGCCCGTGTCGGTTCCCATGTGTTCAGTTACTGTGTAATTGTAGTGTGACTATATACTTGTGGGTAAGCATTTACATGAGAGTCACACGTTGAAACTAGGCCAAGTGATTAGGTCAAGCAAATTCAAACTTTTTCCATGACAGTGCATAATTATTTAGATGCTTATTTATATATATTTAATACATCTATTTATTTATTTCATTTCATTTGTTTGCCTGCAGGTTTATTATTTTTTTAATCTGTTTGTTTATTTATTTAAATAATATAATCATTAGTTATTCATATTTATTTAAACTATTTATTTATTATTTATTCTGTTTACTATTTATTCAGAGTTGAAACAACAACCCAGTAAAACAGTAAAGTTAAGGGTATGTATTATTTTATTTTATTTATTATATAAATATATTTTTTAATCCTAAATATGACAAAAAGCAAACACTACACCACCCCTCTTCACGGGTTTACTCCATCTTCCCCTAGCAGATTTTTACAATGAATGATTGAAATACTGTGTCAGATACAGCAATCTGCAACCTTGTTATTTGCCTTCAGTTTGGAGAAATTTGGGAAGTTTCAAGGCTTCATGCAGAAATCCATCTCAGCTCAGTTCATTTCTTTACGCTTGCAGTTTCAACAAATCCTGCAGTACAAAAGTTAACTAAGACTTTTTAAGACTCAAACAAACATGAACAGGCAAGTAGTGGAGATTGTTTGGGATTTCATGTGATTTACCTCCAGGTCCGTGTACACTCCAGAAGTCAAAGAGCAACGTGACTGTGCTCGACGCTTCAAAGTGCATCTGCATCTGAGAGAGAGAGACAGAGAGAGAGACAGAGAGAGAGACAGAGAGAGAGACAGAGAGACAAATAAACCAAGACAGACAGACAGACAGACAAATAAACCAATACAGACAGACAGACAGACAGACAGAGAGAGAGAGAGAGAGAGAGAGAGAAATAGACCAACACAGACAGACAGAGACAGAGAGAGAGAGCAAGAGAGAGAGAGAGAGAGAGAGAGAGAGAGAGAGAGACAGACAGACAGGCAGAGAGAGAGAGGGAGAGGGAGAGAGAGAGAGAGAGAGAGAGAGAGAGAGTGTGAAAGGGTGAGAGAGCAAGAGAGACAGAGAGAGAGAGAGAGAGAGAGAGAGACAGAGAGAGAGAGAGAGAGAGAGAGAGCTAGTGGTTAGAGTGAAAGAAGTGCATGGTAAACAACCAAGACTGCAAATCTCAAAACACTGCTTTCACATCACTCTGAAGATCTTACACCGGCCCTCTTCACTCTTTACCTGTTCTGTTTTTCAGAATATTGTTTCCATACAGCTAAATGATTATTCCAGAGAATAATAATAAGATCATTAATCATTTTCAGTCAGGCTCTTTGGGAAATACACAGCACTAAAACACCACGGTTTCACACGATTTGCGTGTTCAGACCTGCCGAGAGCAACAATGCAAAATTTCTCTGTGGTTTGGGGGTGGAGAGATGGGGTTTGCTCAGGAAGATAAACAAATTATTTTTATAATCTTTTCACAAATCACGTATCTAAGGTAGAAACAGAGTACGAGGGGGTTTCAGAAATGTATATTCTTTCTGTCTTCCTTTGCTAGGAGAAAGCTATGATGTACATCAATGATGATGGAAGCATTCCTGAAACAACCTGAGCCGAGACTAACAGAGTGAGCTCTGTGTGGCTCCGAGTAATGGTAAATAAAATTCTTTGCAGTACAAAAATGGCTGCTTGACAAAATGTAATTGTTACAGGTGATTTCCCCACATGCATAAGATTTACGGACGTTCTGTGTGTCTGGTAAATCTTCCACAATGTACGCATGGGGGTCATGTGAAAATAAAAAGATCCATGCAACCTACAGAGGCCTCATTTGAATGCAAACTTTGTTGTGGTTTTGTGGAAACACGAGTTGCACTTAGTTCAATTGGTTCCAAACTGTGCATGAGCAGTCTGTAAAAACAAACAAACAAATAAACAAACTGACAGGATAGAATTGGACACTAATCCAACTCATATAGGGCTTTTGACAAAATAGCTTCAGGGTAGTGAACGAACAAACAAAGAATGAAACAAAGAAAACAAATAATCAAACAAACAAACAAATAAATAAACTAATTAACATGATGGATTTAGACACTAATGCAACTCATATAGGGCTTTTGACAAAGCAGCTTCGGGATAGTTAACAAACAAACAAACAAACTGACAATGGATTTGGACTCTAATCTAAATCATATAGCGCTTTTGACAAAGCAACTTCAGGACCACAGAAAGAAAGTAAGAAACAAACAAAGAAAAACAAATAAACAAACAAACTAACTAACAATGGATTTGGACACTAATCTAACTCATATAGGACTTTTGGCGAAGTAGCTTTAGGATAGTTAACAAACAAATAACGAAACAAACAAAGATACAAACAAAGAAATAAATAAACAAACTGACTTGACGGATTTGGACACTTATCCAACTCATATAGGACTTTTGACAAAGTAGCTTCAGGATAGTTAACTACTTTGTATACTGTAGTCAAAGAGTAGCTTAGCTCCTTTACATCATCATTAGTTTGTAGACTGAAAGGTTAGATTTCCGCAACACTGATATCCCATCCATCTGTTTCAGTTCTGCTGGACCTCAACACTGTGTTTGATACAGCTGGATTAGTAAAAAGGTTCAGTAAACCCTAATCGAGCGATCACAATAATGTTACTGTTGTTGACAAAGGTCAACATTTTCTATTCATACTAAATTTGCTTTCATTAGCATGCAAATGACACTAAACCAAATTGATGCTTAACATCTAATGTCTGAATGTGTGTTGGTTCAGCGTTTGTCTAAACAGATTACGCTGGATGTCTCCGAACATTTTGAAAAGTAAATAAAGATAAGATTTGGTTATTGAAGAAAGATTTCGGAGACATAATGTACTTTGTTATGTGGTTGCGCTGACCTCAGGTTTAAAATAAATATTAAAAAAAAAGAGACATCGGTGGTGCTTTGTAATGTGTCTATGGTCCATGGCATTTGCTCTACTGTTGATAGAGAGAAATATAAACGAGTCTTCTTCAACACACTTATTCAGCCGTACCAAAGAGTTCAGGAATTATTGGCACCCTTGATAAAGATGGGTATGAAAACCGGTTACGTGAAACATCTTTCTTGTTCATTTGCTAAATCTTTCAGTGAAAATGAGAAATGAGAGAGAATTGTAACCTTTAACTGGCGCAAATTTATTTATCATGTGCTCTTGTCGGAATAGTCCTGCGTAACACATTAAAGGAATCACATCACCCTAGGCTTTGAATCCTCTTACTATATATACCTACTACAACTGATTTTAATATTTTCAGGCACTTACATAATATAAATAAATACATGGATGCATGAATAAAAAGGAAGCAATGTAGTTTAAAACGAGATCGTTAAAGGGAACTAAAAAAAAGTGGAAGTGGAGGTGGTCAAAAAAAAAAAAAAAGAAAATGTAAGAAAATAATTCTTTTTTATAATTAAATAAATAAATTATATATATATATATATATATATATATATATATATATATATATATATATATATATATATAATTAAATAAATAAATTATATATATATATATATATATATATATATATATATATATATATATATATATATATATATATATATATATATATAAATAGCAAGTTTTATTATGACTTTATTAATAAAACAATTATTTAAATTATTAATTACATAAAATAATGACTATTAATTAAATAAATTATTTTTTTTAATAATTAAATAATTATATAATTATTCATAAAATAGCAAGTTTTATTATGACCTACAGCTGCTGAAAAGCATTTATCTTCTGTAAACAGAAGATAAAGAGTGTATTGTTTGCACAAAATGTATAAGTCCTGCAGCTGATTAACTTATAGCACAGGTTTTAATTCAGGGACCTTTAACAGATTTTATTTTTTTTAATGAACATTATTCATCCAGATGAAAATATTGTGTCTATTAAATTTATACCTAAACTTTCCACTTACAGAATATATTTGGTCCACTTTGAGATCCTCAGTTAATGAGATTGTTTTCAACCCATCTACAAGAATGAATAATAACAAATATATAATAAGTTTGATCATTGTGCATAGAGCTTTACCTCACCCTAACTAAATTTAACAATCATAAATATCTTCATGGACCCCACTTTAGGAATCTATCATCTTAGAATACTCACTTCTGTACTGAGCTTATAATAGGTGTTCCTGGGGTGAAGACAAAAACTAATTTCAGATCATCTAGGTTGTGATCACTATTTCTGGGGTGAAGACAAAACTGATTTCAGATCATCTAGGTTGTCATCGAAATTAAAGACCAGTGAGGTAATGATCCACATCACTGAGGTTGTGATCAGTCTAAAGGAGGTTAAGATCAATCTAAAGGAGGTTATGATCGAGATCAATGTGTCTAAAAATTTGTCTTCACTTCTCTCATGCATGCACTCCCATAAAAAAATAATGACATGACATACCTTTGACACGATTCTTCCAGGATCTTGCAGTAAATAAAAATGTGGCTTAAATTCCGTTGGATGTTGTATGATCGACTTGCAGAAACCGTACGTAGGGTTTATTGGCTTTATTTCTCACAAACTAAACAAATTAAGTCCCGTTACATCATGATGTCGGACATTTATCATACATTCATAAAAGCTCTCGTAGACTTTAAGTGGTTGAAAGAAACCTATTTGGTTAAAAATAATATAATACTATATAATATATATTATTATATAAGCGAGCTTCAGCGCGTCCTTGTGCTCCTAGACGCTTTTACTTACTAAGGGAAGCACGCTATATAAATAAAAAATACCAACGCAGGGAATACGGAAATGTTCGCTAGTCCCTAGATAGGTGCCCTATTTAGTAAACAAACCAAACGACACTACTGTACCCGATCTAGTGCACTATATTGTATTTTAGAACTCGACCATTTAAAAAACGTGACACTAAACTCGCCCTGTTGGAGATCTCATTGGTTAATCTTACATTGCGTTTTTATATCTAAAAATCTTTTAATAAATTTTAGTAAACGTGTAAGACTTTATTATATCAAATATGAATGAAGTCTACGAAGTGTTATTTACACGAAAAAGCGCTCTATCGTTTATTTTAGAAAATAAAATTATTTTTAAATTCCACTTCCGCCTTTTCCGTGGAGTAAAAATGGCGTCAATGTAAATAGGGGAATAGTCGGTGTTTGTGTACGCAGGCGGCGGATTAGATTAGCCGACTCTTCGTGGAAATATGTGCAGCTGAGGACAGTCGGACATGGAGCATTTCGGGAATTCCATCCAGCCGAGGAAAATTCTCTGGAATATTTATCCAAGAAGGACTTTTCTCACTTCTTCTTGTGAATGCTCGCGTAGTTAGCCTAGCCGGACACCGGTTTAGCAAGCTAGCTAGTGTCAACTAAACCTAACTAGCTTTCTAATAAGGTTAAACATCTGTGTTATCTACTAGTCATAATTTACACTAATGGTTAGAGTCCTTTAAAATATTTGACTAGGTTTTATTCCAAACTTGTGGTTGTTGTAGCTGTGTTTAATTGTTCCTTGAATGACAGGAGGTGCACTATAATGCTTTAAGTTGACCTGTACTTTAATTAAAGAGAGAAGGATCACTGGGAAGGGAGAGAGAAAAAAAACATGTTTCCCTGCATGGTCAGTAGGAAAAGAAATCCAGTTTTAATCGGTAAAATAGGTGTGAGAAGGAGTCCCAGCTTCAGCTGCTTGGTCATGGTGCTGCTGGCTGTTGCTGTCTTTAGTGGCATTTTGTGTGGAGTTGCTGCTCAAGATGGCCAGGCCATGTCTGCTGAGGAAAAGTCCAACATCAGGTACTTTTATTTTTTTGGTTTTTAAAAACTGAGACTTGTGATCATCAGCAGTCTGTTACCAGTCCTAGAAGTATACTGGGTACATAAAAATATCAGAAACTGTATGAAAGTGTTAGAAATTGGCTGTTTCTAACAAAGGATGTGGATTGAAGCAATAGTCCAGCTTTAAATAATCAGCATACCAAGACATTTTGGACAATTTCATGCTTCTGATTTAGTGGGGGGATGACCCCTTCCTGTTCCAACATGACTGCACACCAGTGCACAAAGCAAGGTCCATAAAGACATGGATGAACGAGTTTGGTGTGGAGGAACTTCAGAGTCCTGACCTCAGCACTTTTGTGATGAATTAGAGCGGAGACTGCGAGCCAGGCCTTCATGTCCAACATCAGTGCCTGACCTCACAAAAGGTGTTTTTGACGGAATGGTCTAAAAAGAATTCCCATAAACACAATCCTATACCTTGTGAAAAGCCTACCCAGAAGAGTTGAAGCTGTTATAGCTGCACAGAGAGGGCCAACGCCATATTACGTTCACGTGCATGTAAACACATGGTTCAGAGTCTCTGCTCTAATTCATCCCAAAGGTGTTCTATCGGGTTGAAGTCAGGACTCTGTGCAGGCCAGTCAAGTTCCTCCACACCAAACTCGCTCATCCATGTCTTTATGGACCTTGGTTTGTGCACTGGTGTGCAGTCATGTTGGAACAGGAAGGGGTCATCCCCAAACTGTTCCAAAATGTTGGGAGCATGAAATTGTCCAAAATGTCTTGATATGCTGAAGTTCCTTTCACTGGAACTAAGCGGCCTAACCCAACACCTGAATTTAATGACTCGGAGGGGTGTCCCAAAACTTTTGTATGCTTGTTATTCCAATGAGAAGTTAGCTTGTATGCCACTCTGACATCACAGTGTGATGCGGTCGAGGAGAACTCCTTACCTACCCCAATAAAATAATTAAATAAATAAAAATAAAACGCACCGCCCTTTTACTCGAAATTTTAAATCAGTCTCTTTAAGTAGAGATGAAGTAAAGACTAAAGTCCACTGGCATGGCTATCAGCAGGTGGTCGAATGGATTTATTGGTAACGTAGGAAAAACATAAATAAAAAAATTGTAAATGAACTCAGAATTCCACTGCAAAATAAATCGTGGATTCCACCGAAGATCATGTCGCAAGTAATTCAGGGTGTATTTCTTTTCCTTTAAAGTTATATAAATGCCAGTGCTAAGAATAGACGCAACACCAGTCTGTCTTGTTAAGCAGTGCCATTCGAAACGGTTGGCATACATTATCTTATACATTATCCAAACTGCAGTCAGAATGTATAATGCAGCAGAAAGTCTTCAACAGAAAGGTGAATACTGCTGAGGGATCAAGTGCTGTAGTTACCATAACAATAAGTGATGACAAAGACTAACTGGTTTTATGGCTTTATGACTACAAGGTTGTGTAACTATGAAAAGATAAAAATGAATAATGGAATAAATAAAGAAAGGGTTGTGATGGTGATAAAAAGCAGCCTTTCAGCAGGCACTGCTCTGACATTTCTGCGGTTTCATTCACTGGAGTCAACTCCAGAATTATTGGCACCCTTGATAATAATGGTTATGTCAAATGTCTTTAGTTAATTAGTTTAATTCCCTCAGTGAAGATGAGAGAGAATTCTAACCTTTTAATTGAAGTAAATCTATTCAAAGGATCGTCATCAGCTCACCCCACAGGTTTTCACAAGAAAGAGTGTGTCAAGCTCGATTCTGGAGTCACTGAAGCATTTGTGTGTGGATTATTATTTATACTGCTGGAGGATCCAAACACAGTCCAGTGTAACTTTTTGGTAGAAGCAACTAGATTTGCAGTCAAGTTCGGCTGGTTTTGGGGCGAAAGGGGCTTAAAGGTTACCTCATTTGGATCACACTCTTGGGTTGGGGGTTCAGTTCTTTGTTCTGTGTGAGTGAGAGAGAGTGTGTGTGTATGTGTGAGTGAGAGAGAAAGAGAGTGTGTGTGTGTGAGTGAGAGAGAGAGTGTGTGTGTGAGTGAAAGAGAGAGGTTGTGAGTGAGTGAGTTGTGTGTGTGTGTATGTGTAAGAGTGTATGTGGTTGTGTTAGACTTGACTGACTGAGTGAGTGTGTGTGAATGAGGATTGTGTCCTTCGATGGGTTCTCACTTTGTCTTATCCCACCTTGTGCCTCAGATCCTCTGGAATAGGCTTCAGGCTCCCAGTGACCCTGCGTGAGATAACTGGTTCAGAGTGGGTGGAGTTACTGCTACTCCATGGTGCCTTGTGTTGTAACAAGCACAATTACACAAATCCTGCACCAGTCATATTCTCTTTTTCTGTATAACCTTCATTGTTTTGTTAGAAAGTTGAACTGTAGTAGAATCATAATCGAATCTCCTTTCATTGACTGTTACAGATTTTTGTATATATTAATTAGTTCGAAGACAAAAAGCTTGATCTGCATTATTAGTTCGATATCTGCTATTTAAAATGTGCATGTGAGTATCACTGTCATCTATTGCAGCTCTAACTGTCCAAGAATCTATGTTTATTTAGGTTTACAGTCAAAAAGTCTGAGATAAAATTAAAGTTTAGATTTTTTAAATTTTAAAACCCGAAATAAATAACATTATGACGAGGATATATTGAGGATTTCGCACTTCTAGGTCTCAAACAGATGTAAGCAAATTTGTCACATTGACTCCTTAAAGAGAAGGGCATTTTTCTTTTTGTTTTTTTTTCTTCATCGCCACATGCTAGCATTCTTTCCAAAGTTGTGATAAATGTTTTTGAACATGAATATATATACACCGATCCGGTATAACATTATGAGCGGTGACAGGTTAAAGTGAATAACACTGATGATCTCCTCATCATGGCACCTGTTAGTGGGTGGGATATATTAGGCAGCAAGTGAACATTTTGTCCTCAAAGTTGATGTGTTAGAAGCAGGAAAAATGGACAAGCGTAAGGATTTGGGCGTAAGGATTTGTCAAGGGCCAAATTGTGATGGCTAGACGACTGGATCAGAGCATCTCCAAAACTGCAGCTCTTGTGGGGTGTTCCCGGTCTGCAGTGGTCAGAATCTATCAAAAGTGGTCCAAGGAAGGAACAGTGGTGAACCGGAGACAGGGTCATGGCTGGCCGAGCTACTGTTGAAGAAAATAACACTGGTTCTGATAGAAAGGTGTCAGAATACACAGTGCATGATGGGTCAGAGCTGTTTTGGTAGCAAAAGGGGGACCAACACAATATTAGGCAGGTGGTCATAATGTTCTGCCTGATCGGTGTAGACATTAACTGTATTATGATGATGATTATTGCATTATACTTTCAGTATGAAATGATGTAATCTTATTGTTTTGTGTTTTAGGGAACAAATTTTGGAGATGTTTGATCACGCTTATGGCAGTTACATGGTAAGTAATAGTGGAAAAACCGTTTTTGCAATCATTCATATGATAAGCTTCTGACTTTTCACGTGTAAGTCGTTATTGTAGTTTTCATATGAGTTGCTTGTTCATTTTCCTCCTATCCCTGCTTCTCGTTCCAGAAATACGCGTACCCAGCCGATGAGCTGATGCCGCTGAGCTGCAGAGGGAGGGTTCGAGGGCTGGAGCCAAATCGTGGAGACATCGACGACTCTTTGGGAAAGTGGGTTCCACTTCCTGTCATATCAGCTACCACAGCTATGCGTCAAACCGAATACTGAATATTCTTGTGAACATTAGTGAAAGTTTCTACAATAGATTGTTTGTAAAATTATTAGCACCCCTACAGTGAACAGCATCTTGCTGAACATCCTGTTGAATTAATTGTTTATATTTTTCTCTCGATTTCAGGTTCTCTCTGACGCTGATTGACACTTTAGACACACTAGCGGTGAGTACTTTTTGCTTGAGTCGTGAGAAGTGGCAGAGTTAATCTATACCAGCCATTCTAATGTACCTGCTGTAATAGACAGTTTGAACCTAGCAATTGAGATGAGACGTCGAGTGTCGAGCAACACCATGTATATTAATAAACAGAGAGCTGATGTATTTATTTGACGTCAAATACGCTTAAATTTCGGCTGCATTGCTGTGATAATAGAGTGCGAACACACTATGTTTAATGCCAAATGCTCTATCTTTATGCATTTGACATTAAAGGCAGCAAAAGGAGGGGAGTCACAATAACCGTGATTGCTCTGTATTAATCACAAGCCACCCCAAACAAGTGTGAATCAGTCAAGCCTACATTAAGACAGAAAATCTTAATATTTTACCTCTTGTGCCTATGTCTTTTTATTTGATTAATCAATAATGAAGATATAAGATAAGTTTATTAACCATGCTCATGTCCATCATTTTTGAGCAGTTATTGAACAGGATGGAGGAATTTGAAGAGGCTGTGAAGAAGGCCGTTACAGACGTCAGACTGGACAACGATGTAGTGGTGTCTGTTTTTGAGACCAACATCCGTGTGCTGGGGTATGAGTTACTGTTAACCAGGGTTAGATGAAGCATGGTAGGAGTGTTTCTATGCTACATGGTGCCTTAATGTGGTATTCATGTTCTGTTCTTTTAGAGGACTGCTCGGGGCGCACGTGATGGCTGACCTGTTAAAGCAGCGGGGAGAGAGGATGCAATGGTACAGAGATGAGCTGCTGCACATGGCCAAAGACCTCGGCCACCGCTTACTGCCTGCCTTTAACACCACCAGTGGCCTTCCGTATCCAAGGGTAATCAGCCGAGCTTGCCCCTGCAACATAGGAAATGAAATTTCTCCAAGTGTTTCTTAACTGGATATAGCAGTAATATATAAATGTATATTCTTATATATGATGTCTTGTCTTTCATATAGGTGAACTTGCGCTATGGAGTACTGAACCCTCTGTCCCGCACAGGCACTGAGACGGACACCTGCACGGCCTGTGCCGGGACCATGATCTTAGAGTTTGCTGCACTAAGCCGACTCTCGGGGGAATCTGTGTTTGAGGTGCTGAGCTCGGACATTGTCTCTCATATCACTAAGAGCATATTACAAGTTACAAGTTAATGCAAGCCAGCTTCACAAAGTAGACAATGCAATGCATGTATATTTTTTACGTGTCAGTTTTCTATCTAACTTGTATTCTGTAACTCGTTTTCGTCAGGAGCATGCACGGAAAGCACTGGATGTCCTCTGGGAGAAGAGGCAAAGAGGAAGTAACCTTGTGGGCACAGTCATCAACATCCATAACGGAGACTGGGTCCGCCGAGGTGAGAATGCATGTTATAGATAGTTGTATACACAAGCTTGAGCACTGCTTTCTTAAAGAAAAGAAATGCCTACTCTGACACATGATTTTAAAAACCTAGCAGTTATTATAGTATGTTTGTAATATCATTCATCAACAAAGCAGTGGCCCAGGTGCCCCTTTTTCTGTTTATTCTCAACAAACTTCCTGTTGACTTTTGTAGTACAAAGGTTTTCTGCTGGTACACACATTTTATAGCAAGGCACTTCACGTCAGTCTAGCGCAAATCCCTTTTGCACTTCAAGCTTGTTCTAGCTAACTCTGTTTACCAGTTAGTGTGCTAAGACGACAGACCAACTTTTTAGGGTTCAGGAATATGCAGGAACGCAAACTGATAAAACTGAGCAATATACAATAGAACAAAGTAACACGCTTGTAGTGAAACAAGTAAAGAGAAAATAAAGATGTTTGAGTAATGATTTTCATCGTGATGCAAAGAGAAAACACCTTCACTAGGGATGGGGGTGTGGTAGCTTAGTGGTTAAGGTGTTGGACTAGCGATCAGAAGGCTGTGTTTGATTCCCAGCTCCACCAAGCTGCCACTGCTATGTTTTTGAGCTAGGCTCTTGGACCTCAATTGCTGAGGTGTATAAAAATGAGAGAAAAATGTAAGCCACTCTGGATAAGGGTGCCATGAGTGTAAAAGTAAACAGTGTGCTACATTTTTAAAAAAAGAGGGATTAATATCATTACTCCTTTTTCTTAGGCTATACACTGACTATCTTGCGATATATTATTGCATTACTTTAGCTACTACGATTTAGCCTAGTCATGTAGGTTCGATTATATAACATTTTGAATTTATAAGTAATCTTGGGTCAGCTTGTATGGAATATGTGTGTGAGATATTGTTGGAGACTTTCTAAGCTCTCATTAATTTTTTCCTCTATGTAGATAGTGGTGTTGGAGCTGGAATAGACTCCTACTATGAGTACCTGATGAAAGCGTATATTCTTCTGGGAGACAACGTATACCTCGAGAGGTTTAACACTGTGAGAATCACACCGTCACACTTCAAACCTCTTTATATTGTGCTATTTTAAGTGTGTGTAATATGAGTGACGCTATTTGTGTATGTGTGTGTAATAGCACTACACTGCCATAATGAAGTACATCAGCCAGCCTCCTCTGCTGCTCAGCGTGCACATGCACAACCCCACGGTGAAGGTGCGCAGCTGGATGGACTCTCTACTGGCCTTCTTCCCTGGACTGCAGGTCAGCAGGTTCACTTTGAGGTCTATTAATAAACACTCAGTGAGACGGCTGGTGTTTAGGAGTATGTGTAATATTTTTTTGTTTGTTTTGTACACAGGTTCTAAGGGGAGATCTGAAGCCTGCTATAGAGACACATGAGATGCTTTACCAAGTCACCAAACAGCACAAGTTTCTTCCTGAGGTAACTAGGTGCTAGTTTATTGAGCAGACTGCAATGTTTACTTTCCAGTGTTTCTATTACACACATTACACAGTGAGCTACTGTGTTATCTTGCCGCAGAGAGAGATAGCCTTTAAATGGGCTCGCTCTTCTTTAACAGGCTTTCACCACTGAGTTCAGAGTTCACTGGGGTCAACACCCTCTGCGGCCAGAGTTTGCTGAGAGCACCTACTTTCTTTACAAGGTAAAGGCATGTACAGTGCACTCTAAAAAGAATAGCATGATCTATTCATCTGGATTTAACCCTGCAGATCTTCAACGCATTTGTTCAGCTAGTCAATCTTTTGCTTCTGTGACCAGTTGGAGAAAATGTGTCTGTGTAAGGACAACGTTGTGTGTAATTTAAAACCATAAAATATATCAAACATTGACCCGAAAGCGACTTGACCTGACGTCCTTGCAGCCTCATGAGCTATTACACAGAATACTTACAAGATATCTGATTAGTTATGCAGCTGCCTTTCTACCAGGAAATATCATTAAACTAACAGCTTCACTTCTTGAACTCATGATCCAGAAAGAAATCTGACGATTGATGTATACTCGTTATTTGATACATGGAGTGTCTTGAATAACATTTTAATCCTCACTCTCAGGCTACAGGTGACCCATATTACCTCAAAGTGGGCCAGTCTATAGTTGAGAAGCTAAACACTCACGCCCGGGTCCCCTGTGGCTTTGCAGCAGTACAGGATGTAAGGACGGGGACACACGAGGACAGGTGAGGAGAGACAGTCTCAGAGGAATGTGTACAATAATAACGATGACACCTAGGGACACATTTTTGACAAGCTCAACTACACTATATTGGCAAAAATTTTGGGACATCTGCCTTTACGTGCACATGAATTTAATATAGAGTTGGCTCGTCCTTTGCAGCTATAACAGCTTCAACTCTTCTGGGAAGGCTTTCACAAAGTTTAGGAGTGTGTTTATGGGAATATTTGACCATTCCTGTCTAGAAGCGCATTTGTGAGGTCAGGCACTGATGTTGGATGAGAAGGTCTGGCTCACTGTCTCCGCTCTAATTCATCCCAAATGTATTCTATCAGGTTGAGGTCAGGACTCCGCAGGCCAGTCAAGTTCCTCCACACCAGACTCGCTCGTCCATGTCTTTATGGACCTTGCTTTGTGCACTGGTGTGCAGTCATGTTGAAACATTAAGGGGTCATCCCCAAACTGTTCCCACAAAGTTGGGAGCATGAAATTGTCCAAAATGTCTTGGTATGGTGAAGCATTAAGAGTTCCTTTCACTGGAAGTTTCCAAGCCCAACCCCTGAAAAACAACACCTGAATTCAATGATTTGGAGGGGTGTCCCAAAACTTTTGGCAATATCGTGTATTAAACAGATTAAGCCTTGTTTACACTTGTACAAAAAATGCGGTATAAATTACAGATGCTCAGTCTTTAACATGCGTAATACATTTGTAAGATGATGCATAGTGTGAGTCTGGCTGTCTTTTGTAAAAACATTTTTCTTTTTCCAGGATGGATTCCTTCTTCCTTGCTGAGATGTTTAAGTACCTCTATTTGCTCTTCACTGAGAAGAGTCAGTTGCCTTTTGATATCGATGACTATATCTTCACCACTGAGGCCCATCTGCTCCCAGTCTCTCTGTCTAATGCGCAGACTCCCTGTAAAGGCAACAGCACGGTAAAAAAGGCCAAAGATAATCTCCAAACCAAGATGTGTTCGGTGTGTTTTTATTTGTTTCTTTCAAATTGTACTGGGGCTGCGCAGCAAAAAAAAGCTGACAGGCTTAAAGCTACCAGGGTGACGACGTGCAAACTGAGCGTATAAATTATTAAAGACATGTCTTAAAATGTAGAAATGAGAAAATGTGTTTACCTGTTATCTGTAGAAATGGACAAAAGGTAAAAAGCTGCCATCTTGGAATCAATATCACTTTCTTCCTCTTCCATGTCCTTTTAACCTAAAGACATTAGATTGCATAATGATTTGGATGATATGTGATCGTGATTTCTATGAAATTGTTATATTTGATTTAGTATATTGTATGTTTTTCATTTTATATAATACTGACCAATTCAGCTATAGATATATGGATATAGCTATAAATAAAGCTGTAAGCTTTCTGCACTTTTTGTTTTAGCGCACAAATTATTTTAGCTAATCTACCAAACCAGTAAATAATCATTTGGAAATTTCCACATATGTATCATGCATGTTCTAGTTGCCTGATGTACTGTGTGTACTTTCAGGGCCTTTACACTGCTCCTGAAGAGGACATGTTTACATTTGCTTGCCCCAGTGCTCAGACCCTGTTCCCTAATAATCCCTCCTTTGCCAAGACCATCAGGGACCGTTACAAATACCTCACCGGGGTCGGCAGGCCACCCCATACCTCTTCTGTCAGGTAAGACTGAAATATCAATCTGCGTACTCTACTCTGTTTACACATGCCATTGTTTCTGTATGGAAATCGTGAACAAAGAAGAATTATATAACAGTATAATTCTGGATTCTCACTGCATGGATTTTCATTAATCATTTATAAGGATTTGTCTTACCTCAAGTATGCTGGATACTTGACTATTTAGGCTTAATTCAGATAAAAAGAGTAAATTTTACTCTGTTAAGTCTCAGACTGCTTTTAATCCTGTTTCTCCAACGTCTCCTGTATGCTCAGAGGGATTGAGCTGCCTCTTCATGACACTGGAATTGAGCCTGTTGAGTTCCTGAAAAGCATGGGCATCTCGCTGACCCCTCTTGCAGAAATGGCAGCGGCCAGCAGTGGTTTGGTGACCCAGGTGAGTTCCCTCGCTTTCTTCACGTCTTTATTATGCATTTTGTCTTTACAGCAAGCAAAATGTCTTAATCCTGCATCCATTCTTCCTATGGTGTGAAGGATGCCCAGAAAGGTGTGTTCAGAGTAAAGCTGGTAGCTGAGGTCAGCCACACACCTGAAGAAGAGGAGGTGGTGCCACTTATCGTGCAGCTCATCTCTCCTCCTTTTTTGGGGAGAACGGTCTTGACAGCGGGACCTGCTAAATTTGGAATGGATCTCACCAAGCAGGAGCATGGGGTGAGTAGGAGCAAGAGTGTGGTTTATTGTATTTGGTCTAGAATTCTTTCTCTCTTTCTCTCTCTCTGACCATTTTGTTTCTGTCATAAACTTTAGGTCAAAGGTAGTATAATAAAGAGCATTCCATACACAGCGTGTGGACACATCGAGAATGCAATGGAGCTGCAGGGCCACATAGCTGTAGCTCTGAGAGGTGACTGCATGTTTGCTGCTAAAGCTCGGCGATTACAGCAGGCGGGGGCCATTGGAGTCATTTTTATAGGTGAGCTCAGCTACCTGTATGATTAAATGGTTAAGGGATTCCCTGTGTTCTTAGAATACCTGTTTTATGTATATTGTTTGCTGCTTCATCACATTTTTTTTCCCCCTAAAAAAAATGTAAAACTAAAATATAAAATATAGGAAATATAAATGTAAAACTAGACTATATAAAATATAAGAAATAATTTTTTTTTTTAAATGTAAAACTAGAATATAAAATATAATAATCAAAATAAAAAATGTAAAACTATAATCTAAAATATTAGAAATACAATTTAAATGAAAATGTAAAACTACAATATAAAATAAGAAATCATTTAAATAAGAATGTAAAATTAGAATCTAAAATATAAGAAATACAATTGAAATATAAAATATAGGAAACAAGAATGTAAAATTAGACTATATAAAATATAAGAAATACTTTTAAAAAAATGTAAAACTAGAATATAAAATATAATAATCAAAATAAAAAATGTAAAACTATAATCTAAAATATTAGAAATACAATTTAAATGAAAATGTAAAACTAAAATATAAAATAACTACACTAGAAGAAAAGAAGAACCTAAAATAAAAAGAATATCAGAACTTAATGCAAAAGTAATATAAAATAGAATATCAATTATACAATATATAAAAATAGAATTAAAATAAACAAATATAGAATAGGAATGGAATAAGCAGAATATAAGAATGGAATAAAATTTTAATTTTATCAGTGAAGTACAGTCTGTATTTTGTATGCTATTTTATAAAGAAACATAGAAAAACATTTTGAGCTACAATCTTCTTGCAATCAACATAAAGAAATAAATATAGAGCATTCCAGTGAAAGGACCTCTGGACTCACTTTATTTCTCAAGGCCTCTAGTGGTGAAAAAATATAAGCCTCTGTAATGTGATATTGTTAGCTGACAGTACTGATACCAAGGCCAGAAAGAAATAACAGGCTGTGCTAGGCCATGTGAAATCAGGGAATGCTTGAAAGTGTGTTATGTTTTTATCCATAGTCTAGATAGCTACTCTGAATAATACACATAGACAGAGATGGCTTTCTGCATGATGATAATGATATTAGGGGCGCATAAATATGTTGCTTTTAAAGGTCATCAATGTGATCATATCTTTTAACAAAACAAAACAATTGGATAGGGACAATGGCTTTGAGATTATGGCAGAGTATAGACTTATGTAGGCAGAAATGCTGCACTATTTAATTCCTGGCACTTTAAACCATTCAAGCTCACATTTTTACCCCCTCACTCTCAGATCAGCGAGAGGACAGCAGCAGTGCCGAGACCCCTCTGTTCCAGATGGTGGGAGATGGGGAGTCTACAGAGGACATCACGGTGCCGCTGGTCTTCCTGTTCAGCCGAGAAGGCGACATTCTTACTGCCGCCCTGCAGGAGCACCATAACGTAGACGTCCTCCTCCTACCTAAAGAGCGACAGCTGGGAAAGGGTATCGAACATTAACGTTTTCACATTCTTTTACTGATTGACCAGTAATTTGGCCGTCATCCTGATTCAGGATTTTATTCATTTAGCCCTCCTTATTGCTCAATGAGAAGCCATCCGTGTATTGGGTATGCTATATCTAGATGAGTGTCTGAGAGGTTTTTGCAGCCTGATAATGACCCAGAAGTTGAACCATCAAGCTTAATTACGTCTTCAGGACTGTCTGAAAATAAGTCCAGATTGTCTGACAGGGTTTACACCGATCAGGCATAACATTAAGAGCACTGACCGGTGAAAGTGAATAACACTCCTCATCATGGCACCTGTTAGTGGGTGGGATATATTAGGCAGCAGGTGAACATTTTGTCCTCAAAGTTGATGCGTTAGAAGCAGGAAAAATTGACAAGCTTAATGATTTGAGCGAGTTTGATGAAGAGCCAGATTGTGATGGCTGGACGACTGGATCAGAACATCTCCAAAACTGCAGCTCTTGTGGGGTGTTCCCGGTCTGCAGTGGTCAGTATCTATCAAAAGTTGTCTAAGAAAGGAACAGTGGTGAACCCGCGACAGGGTTATGAGTGGCCACGGCTCATTGATAGATCGAGCGAGCGAAGGCTGGCCCGTGTGATCCGATCCATCCAGACAAGCTACTGTTGTTAAAGCTAATGCTGGTTCTGATAGAATGGTGTCAGAATACACAGTGCATGATGGGTCAGGGCTGACTTGGCAGCAAAAGGGGGACCAACACAATATTAGGTGGGTGGTCATAATGTTATGCCTGTTTGTTGTAAACTAGTTGAATGGGATTAGATATCAGTGTGAACACTTTGGCACTAAAATAACATTCACATAGCGATGGTCCCTTCTTGATTAGGACATATTAACCGTTATCCATCCAGTACTGATATTATGCATGCATTGTGTTATTATTTATTTTTTTGTCTTAATGATTATCTTCATCTTCCTTTGCACAGAAAAAAAAGAGAAACTGAACATCAAATTCCGTCTGGCTAAAGAGAATGAGCACGAAGACACTGCAGGAGAGAGAAATACCATCCGGCTGGTGCTGGAAGGAAAGGTGGAGCCTGAGTTCGAAACTGAGCAAGAAGTCCAAGAATCACAAACTGAGAGCACAGTGTTCTCTGCAGGGGAAAACCAGGAGGAGTCCTGTAGCCCAGAGCTGAACGATTTCGAGAGTGGCCCATGATGCTGGAATCGGATCAGTACCTTGACCGCTTCGTTCATGCTCGGGCCGCGGCTGATCTAGGATCAGAGAACACGGGCTAGACCTGGTCCTGACTGATCGAGCTCGGTATACGCCGGGTCTCACATGGACTGGACTGGTTTCTACTCTCTTATATTGAAGAACCGGGTTGATTCGTGTAATTTGTAGTTATTGGGACAATGTATGGTATTGGAAGCAAGTAGGAGAGGTATGCAAAGCTGTAGTTTTACTTCCTCCTTCTTCCATCTACTGCCATGACATACCGGTTGGGATCGATTCATCTGTGTGAATAACGGGTGAAATAATTCATGGTTAAGAAATGCACAGTGGGCAGTGAGCTACAGTAAGACACACTCAGGTCCCAACACTTTTATGATTATTACCCCCCCCCATTTAGTAATTTTTGTCATTAAGGATTATTTTCTTGGTTGTCCGTTGACTGTAGAAGGGGTTTCATGGGAACAGCAAACGATTTGTTCAGTGTTCTGCTTAATTGTTTACTTATTTTAACAAGGACACTTGAAAATCCATGCCATGACTCAGGTCACCTATGACCA